>NW_006399941.1:981222-1004940 GCF_000299155.1 Elephantulus edwardii | reverse complement strand
TGATTCTGTTCTATAGTTTCCACACTCTGTTGGGTCACCCTTCTTTGGGATGGGAACAAATATAGATCTCTTCCAGTCAGTTATTCAAGAACATAAACATTCTTACCACTGGAGTGATAGACAACATCATGGTAGATAGAGGGGATATTGAAAATGTCAGCCACTTCATCTTGCTTGGATTCACAATTAGCTCCCTTGGTATCAACAGTCAGAAAATAAGGAGATGCATTGCACTGAGAAAATCTGCAGTTAGAAATCTCTCCAAAGTATTGAGAAGTAATGATGTCAGTTTGAAAACTAAGGTGTGCCTGAGGTTTTTTCAATCACTTGTTGTACATCTGACAGCTGGATAATAAATAAGGATGACAGAAAAAGAATTGATGCTTTTGAGCTGTGGTGTTGGAAAAGAGTACTGAACATCCCATGAACTGCCAAAAGGACAAACAGTTGTGCCTTGGAGAGGGTGCAGCCAGAGTGCTCTTTGGAGGCAAGAATGATGAGGCTTCACTTCACATATTTCTGGCATGTTGTTCGAAGGGGCTATTCCTTGAATAGGGACTTGAAGCTAAGAAAGGTGAAGGGCTGGCAAAGGAGAGGAAGACCTTCTACCAGGTGGATTGACATGGTGTCTGTGGCAATGGGCTCTAGTGTGTCAGGAAGTGTGAGGATGGCACAGGATAAAACAGGATTCAGATCTTTAGTTCATAAAGTTGCTATGAGTCATACTCGACTTGATGGTACCTAACAGCAACAACAATCTCTAACAGAAAACCATAAAGACCAGCAGACATACAAATATCCTGGTGCAGGATAACTTTCTCTAACCCCAGTCCTTGTTGGTAATGGCATGACAGGATGGGATCCAGGGTAGAAGTATTGTGGCTCAGTTGAATACTTAATGCTGCTTTTTAGTGGTCTTCAGGCCCTAAATGGAAATTGTGGACATTTGGCAGTGTACCTAGTGACTGCAGTCTGCCTCTCAACATCAAGAAGACAAAAATCTTTATCATTGGACTGCCTAGCAACCTCATGATAGAAGGAGAAAAGATTGAAACTGTGAATGATTTCATTTTACTTGGATCCACAATCAACACCTTTGGTACCAGCGGTCAGAAGAACAGCTGACGTATTCCATTGTGAAAATCTGCAGTCAGGGATCTCTCCAAATTACTAAGGAGCAAAGATGTCAGTTTGAAGACTAAGGTGCACCTGATGCAGGTCATGGCCTTTTTTTGATCACTTTGCTATACATCTAAGAACTGGACAGTGAATAAAGATACCAGAAGAACTGATGCCTTTGAATTGCAGTGTTGGAGAAGGATACTAAATTTCCCACGTTTCTTAAAAGAATAAATAGAAATGTCTTGGAAAAAGTGCCGCCAGAGTATTCCTTGGAGGCAAGGATTACAAAGGTTTGTCTCACATGCTTTGGGTATGTTACTAGGAGAGGTTATTCTTTGGAAAGAGATCATGTTAGGAAAGGTGGAGGGTCAGTGAAGAAAAGGGAGACCTTCAATGTGATGGAATGGCAGAGTGACAGCAGTAATGAGTTTATGTGTGTCAGATATGATGAGGATGGCACAGGATAGGATAAGGTTCATATCTATTGTTCATAGGGTCACTATGAGTCATGCTAAATTTGACAACAGCTGTCAGTAAATAACAACATATCCAAAGTATGTCCAGAGTACAGCTTAAATCAGGTGCACCTTAGTCTTTAAACTAACATCATTGCTCTTCAGAACTGGAGAGATCCCTGACAACACATTTTCCCAATAGTATTGTCTCCTAGTTTCCTAAGTGCTGGTACTACTTCTTTTTCTTAGAAGCAATGTGATACGGAATCAGAAAGGGCCACTTGCCAAGGAAAATTCTGAGGTTCCACAAATATTAAAGGTGCCTGACCAAGACAGTAGAGCAAGAGAGGGGGAAGGCTTTTCTGCCAAGTATCTCTGCTGTCAATATCTATTCATTTTGAGATTAGAGGTGGAAGAAGGGCATATTTAGAAACGTTACTGAGAATTCATTACCCTGGTTATTCCCCTGGTAAAACTATCTCCTAGGGTTTCCCATAAGGAGACTTGGTGTCATGTTACAGAATGTACTGGGCTACTGAGCACAATATTGACCGTTCCAATTCATCAACCACTCTATGGGAGAAAGATAGGCCTTCTTTCATAAAGTTCACAGTCTTGAAAGCCTGAAGGAGGTTGCTGAGAATCGACTCAGAAGCTGTGGTGAGGTATTTTTGTAGTTGTTGTTTAAAGAGTTTCCAAAGTTATAGTCTTTACAGAAGTAGATTGTCACATAATTTCCCCCCACCCCATGGTGCAACTAGGGGATTTGAACTGCAGACATTTTGATTAGTAGATGAGTGCTTAAAAATTGTGCTCTCTGGTAGCAGTCACTTTGTATTTATAGTGATGGGGAATATAGCTCCAACTGTAGAAGTATGCATCCGAGAACAATATCGGTCAAATACTGTGTCTTGGTAACCTATGTTGTTGTTATTCTATGTATCATTGAGTTGGTACTAACTCATAACTGACCCTCCAGTGGGTTTTCAGAGGCACAGGAAGATTATCCTCCTTCCCCAGAGTTCTGGGTGGACTCGAACTACTTGCTTTCAACCACAAGAACTTCTGTAACCTATGAGGTGGATTGATTCAGTGACTGGAGTAGTGGGGTAGGTGTGTCAGAGACAGTAAGATTGACACAGGATAGAGTAGGGTTTAGAGCTGTTGTACATAAGGTCACTATGAGTCACAGGTGACTTGATGACACATAACAACAACAACATGTTGTTATATATTATTGAGTCAGAACCAATTCATTGCTGACCCTTCAGTGGGTTTTCAGAAGCTGTGAATGGTATGGGCAAAGAATGACTCTATATCTTCTGTGGAGCATCAGGTAGATTAAAACCAACTGTCTTTGAGTTGGCAACCCAACTCCTTATCCACTAGACCACCACAGTGGGTGTTAAATTATTAGATTGTTCTTAAAGGTGCTGTGATAGTTTTACTCAGGATAAGAACTTATCTGATTCTTGAGTGACAACCACATTTCTGATTCTTATACTGAAGAGAATGTTTTAAAGGCAAATTCACTCATTTAAAGTTTATGAAAAAAATACCCAGTTCTCTCTTTCCACCTCTAGAGGAAGAGGGAATCTAAACTCGCGGTGCCATTGATGGTGCAAATGATTAATGTGACCTCTTGAAAATGGAAAGATTGGAGATTAGAGTCCACCCAGAGGTGCCTAAGAAGAAAATCCTGGTGACCTGCTTCTGAGAAATCAGTCACTAAAAACACTGTGGAGCCCTGTTCTACTCCACAAGTATTGGGTGAGCATGAGTCAGAATGCCTTAATGAGAATGGAAACAACAATCTATAGTACTTGCTGCCACTAATGAATTGTTGGTCACTCTTTTTTTGACTGTGTGACAAGCTTGCTGAGTTAATAATACTTCAATTTCCAACTAAATGTTGCAATTAGATGACATTTAGTTATATGCAAGAGGAAGTCAAGGATGATTGTCAATGTTGTAGAAGTTAGTCAGGAAAATTATATATACTTAGAATGCTAGCTATTAAGTACCTACGTAGGCAACTGCTTTCTGTTTGCAATGATAAAGAGAAGGAAGAAAGCTGTTGAAGAAGTTAATAAGAAAGAAATTGTAGCCATAGCAAGTGTATAGAAGGAAAATGAAATATTGGCCAGATGGTTCACTCTGTTTGTAGAGACAAGGAATGGTGTGGTGTTGGCCTTAAAGGTGTGTTTGGTTGTTGTTGTTGTTGTTGTTGTTTTGTTTGTTTGTTTGTTTTTAAGCCATTACAATTAGCCCTCTCTCATCGCCAGCTGCCTTAACTGCAGAATATAGTCTTGCAAATCAGCATCAGCTGCAGGACTGTTATTGTTGTTGTAGACTGTAGAATTGGAACCGACCTGCAGCTGACCCTTTGGTGGGTTTTCTGAGACGGTTAAACACATGGGAGGATATTGCCTATCCTCCTGCAGAACAGCTGGTGCCGTTGAACCACATGCCTCAGGCATTGCAGTACAGCTTTTTGCTGATAGCCACCAAAGCTCTCTAGGATAAGAGAAAAAAAATACTTCCTACACTGGGCGCCAAGACTTGAGGTGAGAAAGACTTGAGGCAAGCAAGGTCCTCGAGACCTTGGTGGTAGAGAGACTGTGGTATTGCTATGGACAAATGGTGGCAAGGTGTGACCTGAAGCTTCTTGCATTTGTGCTGTCCACAGTTGAAGGTTTGACTGTGCTTACCAGATGTTTGAAGGAGAAGCTGACTTATAACTGCTTTGAGGAAAACTTTATTGGATCATTTGTTAAACTTCTCTGAGGTAAACCTTGCTGGGTGATTTGGATTTGACTGCCCAACTGAAACCAGAGCCTGGACTAATTGAGGAATTGTGACTTAGGACTGCTGGGATAAACTTGGGCTTGTAATGTGAGATATTCTACCCCAATCTCTAAATTACTTTCTTAATAAATCCCATTCTTGGTACCACAACTGTGAGCCTATGTATGAGTCAACAAGGAAATGAACCTCTTGCTGCGAGTGGGACTGTAGAGGCACCGTGTGGCTGGGCTACAGGTTCTTTATCTGCTTTCTGCTTTGGGGTAATGAAGGGCTGTGCTATTCTTAACCCCTCTGGCTCTTTTCAGAAAGACTCTCACGGCCCTGTGCCCCTACATCCTGTTTTCTCTACTTTAGACAAACGATAAGCTCTGTTGGTTTCCATTTCAATAGAAAGGCATTTTTTCAGGAGACTTAGAATTACCATCCTTCTTAATTTGTATGTATAGGTCCATTTTATGACTATTGTCCCAATGTGATTATGAGTACTGCCTTATTAATCATAAAAAGTGTCTTAGCATGGGCGGACCTGGGGCCATGTTTTACTTCATTTGGCTTCAGATGTGCACTGTTCCTCTCTTGGTGGGGAAGGTCTATGGGTACTTGCTGGCTCGCCGGAGGCCTTTTGAGTGGAGCTGGGGGGAACTCGAAGAATGGGTGGACCTGTGATCATGTTTTAATTCATTTGGGCCATCGGGCCTGCGACCCTCAGGCCTAATTGTTATTTTTGAAATTTACACTCCTAGAGTGTTACAACACTCTTCTGGCATTTCTCTGTAGTGAGGTAACTATGGATTTCTGTGATATTGAACATTGTGCCGTTGGTCTGTCAAGTGTCATAGTGGTTACACATGGCTTACATTATCTGGTTAGCTAGCAGATTAAGAGTCTTGGAAGCAGGAGTGACATTCACTTCCTAAATACGCTTGTGGAAAGTCTATAAACTTAGAGAAAGGACGATAGTTATAGAACAAAGTTAAAGTCTTGTGTTTATGGGGTTATCAATAGATGGCACTTAACAAAAACAACAATATATATTCAAAGCCCTGTCTTCCATTTTGGACTTCCATTGGCTTGACTCTGTATGTTTTGGTTGAGGGTCTGTGTAGATTGTTTTCTTTATTTAAGCCTTGTGTTTAGAGCCAATAAGACCTCCAGGAAGACACTTGAATTTAAGGTCAAGGCCTTATCTCCATTATAGAAACTGGGGAGAGTGACTAGACTCTGTAAGATGGGCTCTCTTGTTTCGGTTGAGGGTCACTGTGGAATGTTTGAGTGTTTTAGCTTTCTATGTGTGTGTGTATGTGTGTGTCAAATACAATAATGGTTACCCATCTTGACAGTATTTGGTGGAGCTCTTGAATAAAACAAGCTTGGAAGAAGGAGTAGCATTTACTTCCAGAATAGCTTGCCTCTGGAAACCCTATCAATCTGGAGAAAGGATGAAAGTTATACAAGTGTTCCGTTCTTTCGTTCATAGTGTCGTTATGAATTGCCTACGACTCGACAGCACTTAAAAACACAACAGCAGTATGGATGATAGTTTATTTTCTAATACTGCTATGATATACAAACTATAAGTGGTTATAAAGGCAGGGAGGAAAATGTGCAACAATGAATGAATGGAAATCCAAGGTCTCTATAATTTTTCACTAAAATCTCAATTAAAAAAGGGAAAAATATTCAAAAGGTATTATTTCATGGTTTATGAGGCTGTTGTCATTGTTATGTGTTGTCGATTTGATACTGACTCATACATGACCCTCTAGTGTGCTCTGATTGCATGGGAAGAGATTGCTCATCCTTCTCCACCACCAGCCTTTGGTTTGGGAGTGCAACTCCTTACCACTAGGCCACTAGAGCTTCCTTCTTATGAGGTTGGAAGTTTGGACTTAGAACCCTGGCTTTAGGGGGAGGCTTTCTCTTTATCAGCTCTGGAGAACGGTCTTATTGTTGTTATCTTCCTTGTTCATCTTTGTGTGTGATAGTGTATATTCTTCATCCAGGTGTGTTTACTTGGTTCTCTGCCAAATTGAGTATTATTTTTTGACATTTCAAGTGATTGGTTGAAGACATAGCCTACCCTAACTGTTGTTACTGTTAGACGCTGTCAAGTCAAGTATAATTCATAGCAACCCTATGAACTGATCTGAACCCTGCCCTATCCTGTGCCATCCTCATACTTCCTGACACACTAGAACCCATTGTGGCAGTCACTGTGCCAATCAACCTGATTGAGGGCTTTCTTCTCACTTGCTGACCCTATGTCTTTCCAAGCATGATGTTTCTTTCCAAGGAATAGCCTCTCTTAGCAACATGCCTGAAGTATGTGGGATGAAGCTTTATAATCATTGCTTCCAATGCAAAGATGAGGCATTTTTGTCTCTGACTGTGCTTTCTTCAAGACATACATGTTTGTTCTTTTGGTAGCTCATGTGATGTTCAATACTCTTCTCCAACACCACAGCTCAAAGGCATAATTTTTTTCTCCTGTCATTCTTTTTCAATGTCCAGTTCTCAGATGCATTAGTGATCCAGAAGACCATGACCTGAATTAAATGCACTTTAATCATCAAACTTACATCATTACTCCTCAATAATTTGGAGAGGTGCCTGACTGCAGATTTTGCCAATGCTTTTCCCATCTCCTGATTTCCTGACTGCTAGTATCAATGGTGCTAATTGTAGATCCAAGTAAGATGAAGTCATTGACAGTTTCAGTCTTCTCTTCATCAATCTATCATGATGTTGTCTATCAACCCAATGGTAAGAATTTTTGTTTTCTTAATGTTGAGATGCAATCCATTTTTAAGGCTATATTCTTTGATCTTCTGCAACAATTATTTCCCTCCTTCTTACAGTTAGCAAGTAAGGTTGTATCATCTGCATAACACATGTTGTTTATTAGTCTTCCTCTGATCTTGAAGCTACATTCTTCTTAATAAAGTCTAGCTTCTTGAGTAACTTGCTCAATAACCAGCACTAATAAGACCTCATTAAAACACACACACACACACACACACACACACACACACACACACATGCACACACAGCCCTATTTCCCAAATGGGATTACAGTCCCAAGTACAGGGGTTATGATAATAATACATATTGTTTGGGTCATACCCAATTCATAACAGATAATAAATAATTACATGGACACTTACCTTCATTTTGAATGAAAAACAGTTGAACATTTGAAGTCCATTGTGGAATTTATCATTCACTAGTAGCTTATTTTAAGGTGTGCCTGGTACAGGCCATGGTCTTTGCAATCATTTGTTATGCATCAGAGAGTTGGACACTGACTAGGGAGGATAGAAGAAGAACTGATGCCTTTGAGCTGCATGCTGGAGAAGAGTATTGAATGTACTATGGGCTGCCAAGAAAACAAACAGATTCATCCTAGAGAGGGTTAAACCAAGCTACTCCTTGGAGGCAAGGATTATGGGGCTTTGTCTAACATACTATGGACATGTTGCAAGGAGGGACAGGTCCTTGGAGAGGGACATCATGCTTGGGAGGGTGGAAGGACGGCACAAGAGGGGAAGACCCTCTATGAGATGAATTGATATAGTTACTGGGGTAATCGGGATGGGTGTGTTAGAGGCAGTGCGATTGGCACAGGATAGAGTAGGGTTTAGGGCTGTTGTACATAGGGTCGCTATGAGTTGCAAATGACTTGTTGGCACATAACAACAACAACAACAGTAGCCTATTTTACAACTTCTTATTTTCTTGAAGTAAAATAATAGAGAGTTGTGGAACAGGCTCTTATCTATCTGACTGGTCTTCAGAGTCAGGGCATATGGAGATAGTGCATCAAGAAAGTCATGCAGAATAAGCAATGACAAGTTAAGGGCACACTTTAGTGAAGAAATTCATCATGGAAGCGTGTGTCAGGCTTGGCCTGAAGTCTATCTCCATTGCCACAACATGTGCCATTTACCACATCTTTTTCCATGAAGACCTCTCTGGATGCTGATGATCCCTACCTCATCATCATATCTTCCATGTACTTGACTGGCAAGTTGGAAGAACAGCATTTGCACATAGAACACCATCAATGTGTCCAACAGGTACCCAACTTGAGTAGTCAGTATTTGGCAATGAACACCCACTTCTGGAAGTTAGTATTGAGCAGCTTGCACTTGGGATTTCCAGTACTATGTAAGGTGTCTACTGACCTTACCAAGACAGTCATTGGTAATATTTGATCTGATCTCATTCAGATATATATCATGGATATTGAGTTCCACAAGGGCCATGGTCAAAGCCTATTCAAACAGTGGTGGGGTGTTTGACAGTACACTGGACTTGCAGGCTAGCTGGAGACAGTCTTGCAACACTGACAGGCAGAATTATCTCTAGAGAACTGGTTGAGAACAATGGCTTTGTGCTGCTGGAGATGGCTGCTGATGACATTTTTCTCTGTAGCTTTGATTGCCCTATAGGTCATGGACCTGATGAAAGTAGCACACATTCAGCGGCGGGCAGGGAACAATTCTGTGGCTGTTCTAAGATGAACCCTGTGCCTTTTACCTTTTCAGACTGTAAAGGATGGCTTCAATGAGGAAATGCAAGGTAGTGTATGGGACTGTATCCCTGAGATTGTTCATACCCAGAACCATGTATGACTATGCACATAGAGGGGATTCTATTTTGTATAATAAATCATGATGCCAAGCCCCTTATCTCCCTGCAAAACCACACCTGACAGTCATATGTCTATTTTACCCCTACCCAGTAAAGAAATGACATGAGAAGCTTGAGTAACTTCCACCTTCTCCCTCCGCTGCCTTTATAATTTATGAAGCTGTCTGTGTTCACCATGGAAATTAATAAGAACTAGGCAAAGAGGGATATTTCAGATGAGAAATGTAGAACTAACCTATGCTGCACTTCATAGTTGCTATCCAATAGAACGTCAGTCAGGAAAATAAGAGGGAGAAAGGAGACTTAACATTTCTTCCAGAGAAATGCTAACATTGTTAAAAAAAGTCAGCCTGGTATTTTTAGACCTGAGCACAATTCCTTCCTGGGCAGGCCACTGCAGAGCATCAGCTATTCTTTGGTGCTTCATGACACTGGCTGCAGTTGTTGGCTAGTGTTTTACACACTTTGTGAATGAAATGTACTCACTTGTCTGTCAGCTTTTCAAATGTCAGCAAGATTATCCAGTGAAGAAACTCAATGGAATTTCCACACTAAAAGAGACTAGGAAGAAGGACCTGTGATGCGCACCTGGAAAGACAATTTAACCAATAAACTGTAACCTTATAAAAGCAGTAGAATGCTGGTACAATGCCAAATAGTGAATCCTGCAGGTGGAAAGTCACCTGAACAGTGACCAAGGAACAGTAGCCTCATTGAAGTGGAGATAACCTCAATGACTCAGATGCAGAAAAGATTGGGGAATCTTCATTTGCTGCTGAGGCATGAGTCCAAAATAAGAAGAAACAGCTGCAGTATTCGTTAATAACCCGATCATGTAATGCATAAAATATGAATCTAGGAAAATTGTAAATTTTCAAAAATGAAATAGAATTCCTGATGATCAATATCTCAGGCACTAGTGAGCTGAAATAGACTGGGTCAAGGCATTTTTTAATCAGGCAATTATACAGACTACTATTAAAGGAATGACAACTGGAAGAGGAACAGTGTGGCATTTATTGTCAAAAAGAACACTGTTAAGATCTTCCCTGAAGTGCAATATTGTCAGTGCATATCAAGAAATCCAGATAATATCCTTGCATCTACAAGGAATACCGTCAGTTCATGCAACTATTTCAAGTTTATATACTAACTGCTATTTCCAAAGATTAAGAAATTGAAGGTTTTTACCAACTTTTGCAGTTTAAAATAAATCAAACATAGAATCCAGATGTGTTGTTAATTACTGTGTTGGTTACTGGAAGGGGAAAGTTGGAAACAAAGAAGAAATACTTGTAGTGTGTGTGTGGAAAACATGAATTTGGTGATAGAAATGATGCTGAAGATTCTATGATAAAATTTTGTGAAACCGACGATGTACTCTTTGCAATTATCTATTTTTAGCAACAAACATTATGATTGCACGTGTGGACCTTGCTTCCTGGAATGCACAGCGTTGTCAAATCAGCTGCATCTGTGGAAAGAGATGATGGAAAAACTCAACATCAGTCAGGACAAGTCCATAAGCCAATTGTTGGACAGATCACTCATTTCTCATATGCACGTTCAAATGAAAGCTGAAGAAATGAAAACAAGTCCATGAAAACAAAAGGGATGATATCAAGAACACTTTACACGAAGAAAGTAAAATACCATTTAAAAGACTGGTGAGAAAATCAAATTGAACGTCAGAAGAGACTTCTGAGAGTTCTCTTGAACATAGGGTAGATAAAGGGAGAATTGAAGAAGGAGAACATTTGAATAGATGTTTTCAAATAACAGCTCAAGAAAATGAAGTACTATGTCCTAATGAAATGTGCAAAGATTGGAGTTAGGAAATGATAAGAGGAAAACATACTCAGTATTTCACAAACAGAAAGAACTGAATTTAAAAAATTAAGACTCCAGTTGCTATATTACAGGATTCTACAGGCAAAATGTTGAATTATGTGTTATTGTCGTTGTTGTTGTTGTTATGTGCCGTCAAGTCACTTGCGACTCATAGCGACCCTGTGTACAACGGCCCTAAACTTGGTTCTGTCCTGTGCCAATCGCACTGTCTCTGACTCACCCATCCCGATTACCCCAGTCACTGAATCTATCCACCTCATAAAGGGCCTTCCTCTTCTGCACTGTCCCTCCACCCTCCCAAGCATGATGTCCCTCTCCAAGGACTGGTCCCTCCTTACAAAATGTCCAAAGTATGTTAGACGGAGCCTCAGAATCCTTGCCTCCCAGGAGCAGCCTGGTTTAACCCTCTCCAGGATGAATCTGTTTGTTTTCCTAGCAGTCCATGGTATTCTCAATACTTTTCTCCAGCACCACAGTTCAAAGGCATCAATTCTCCTTCTATCTTCCCTAGTCATTGTCCAACTCTCTGATGCATAACAAATGATCGCAAAGACCATGGCTTGTATCAGATGCACCTTAGTCTCCAAAGAGACACTATTGCTCTTCAGAACTCTGGAAAGGTCCCTAACAGCAGACTTTCCCATGGCAATATGTCTTTTAATTTCCTGACTACTGGTGATGAGAGTGTTGACTGTGGAGCCAAGCAAACTAGTGAACAATCTCAATCTCTTCACTATCCATCCTGATGCTGCCAATTGGTCCAGTGGTGAGAATATTTGTCTTCCTGACATTGATCCTCAATCCATATTGAATTATGTGGGATGCGTAAAAAGAGTGAGAAGAATACAGAGTCACACCCACAAAAAAATTGATAATGCCTCACCACTAGCACTGTAATTCAAAGGCCGACTCTGCTTCTGTTTTCCGTATTTTTTGTTCAGCTTTCTGATACATAGTAAGTGATTGAAAAGACCATAGCTTCAATCAGGCACACCTTAGTCTTTAAATGAACATCTTTGCTCCTCAGTACTTTGGAGAATTCCCTGACAGCAGAAATCCTAATGCAAAATGTCTCCTGATCAGTGTATTAAGTATATTAAGAAGACGACGATAATTTCTTTTTTGGAAGGTAGACTCATTACCAGTATACAGACGACACCCACACCCTTGCTTACTGAAATTAAAGAAGACTTGAAGCTCTTTCTGATGCAGATCAAAGACTCTAGCCTTCAGTCTGTATTACATGTCAACATAAAGAAAACACAAATCTGCACGATTAGACCAATAAACAACTTCATGATAAACAGAGGGGGAAATGAAATTGTCAAGGATTCACAATCAACAACATCAAAGCAGCAGTGAAAAAGACAAATGATGTGCTACATTAAACAAATGTGCTGCCACAGGTCTCTTTACAGTGTTAAGAAATAAAGATGCCTCTTGGAGGATCAAAGAGTACCTGACCCACACCACGGTATTTTGTATTTCCTATGCATGAGAAAGATGAATAATGGACAAGGTAACGATGCTTTGTTTTTGAAGAATTGATTGGCAAAGGATGTGGACATAGCCAGAAGAAGCAACAAATTTGCTTTGCAAGAGGTATAGTCAGAAGCAGCTTTACAAGTAAGGATAGGGAAACTTCATCTCATTTATTTTGGACTTGTTATCTAGAAGGACCAGACCTTAGAGAAGGACATCATGACTGGTAAAGCAGATGTTGAGGGAGAAACAGGGAGATTCTCAAGGACATGGATTGTCCCAGTGGCTGCAACAATGGGCTCTAAGAGGTTGTGAGGATGGTACAGGCTGGATGGTGCTAGGTTCTGTTACACACGGGGTCGTTATGAGTTAAGAGGTAACTTGACTGCATTTAAAATGACATAATTGAGTCTAATTAACATTTTGGGAATTTTTCAAAGTAACCTTTGGAGGAGATAGTCACTACACATTATATAAGATGACGGCCTCTCTCTCAACAATTGCTAAGAGTTGCTTTTGGGGTGTTTTTATTATTAAACATCTTTTACTTGCTGGCTGTCTTTTTGTTCTCTTCTGTAATAGTAAAATTTTCATTGTTCTTGTGAGCTTGATGGGGACCTGTCTATACAGGTGTTGAAATGTTGTAATTCCTTAGGTTTTCTTTGGGAGGATGTTTTCTTTTTAATTTTTTAAGGGTAGATTAGCAGGGTATTCTTAGTCTGGAAGCTCTGCTGAACCTTACTTAGCAAGCCTCCACTAACAGATGGGTATGTTTGAGGAATAGTGGCTGTGAATCAGATCTAGGTCTCTTGCACAGAAGGTGAGAGTTCTAGGATTGAAACGGCTGCTGTTGTTCTAAGCTGTCCAAGAGTGTCCGATTCAGACATCCTGAATCCCTGGCCAATTCCGTGTCCTCATAATCTCCGCCGTGTGCAAGCCCATTGTTGCAGTTACTGTCCGTCTATCTCATTGCAGGTCTTCCTCTTTTTCTCCGACCTTTTGCTCTTCCAAGAATCATGTCCTCCTTCAGGGACCAGCCCCTCCTGATAACACCCCCAACGGAGAGAGTCTTGCCTTCCATCTTTCTGAGATTCATTCTTCCTGTACTTTACCCAAGATAGACTTCTTGTTCTGTTGGCCGTCCGTGGTATGTTCAATATTCCTCATCAACAACACAATTCAAGGGCAGCAATTATTTAGTTGTCTTCCTTATTCACTGTTCAAGTTTCCCAAGTTTATGCAGCAATGAACATATCATCACTTGGCTCACCTGTAAAATGACACCTTTGTTCTTCAGCACCTTGAGAAGGTCCTTGGCAGGAGATTTGCCTAATGTAACACATCTTTGTATTTCTTGTCTGTGAGTTGGTTTTTTTTTTTTGGTTTTTTTTTTACTTTTTTCCTTTTTTGTCCACTCTGCAACCAGCCTATGAGCAAGGAGGCCAAGCGTTGGATTGGGATTACAGTTCTCTCTGGCATGGAACTCCTTGTGAGAGCCACAAGGACTGGTCTGACATAATGAACCCAAGTAAAATGAAATTCTTGACAATGACAATCTTATATTCATTTATCAAGATATTGCCTGTTGGTGCAATTATGAGGATTTTTATTTTGTGTTGATATGAAATACATAATGAAGTCTTCACATTTTCTCAGTAAGTGTAACATTTTCTTAGCTTAACACAAGCAAAGTTGTATTATCTCCATATTGTAGATTGACTATGAGTCTTCCTCCAATAGTGATGCCATATTTTTCCTAATACAGTTAAGCTTCTCAGATTATTAGCCCAGCATACAGGTTAAATATGTGTGATGGAAGTATGCAATCCTGACACACACATTTCCTGACCTGCAAACATACCCTTGATTTTTTGATGGCTTCTTGGTCTCTGTACAGATTTTCCACATATAACCTTTGAAACACTGATCTTTTCCAATCACTCAGCCAGGAAGCTGTCCTCCAAATGTCCTAGCACACACTGGTGAATACATCCAGGGCTGCATCTGTTTTTAAAAAAGAATTTTTATAATTATTAATTTTAATGGTCTTTGCAATTAGTGCTATGCATTGGAGAGCTGGACAGTGAATAGGGATGATAGAAAGAGAATTGATGCCTTTGAATTGTGGTGCTGGAGAAGAGTGTTGAATATACCATGGGCTGCTAGGAGAACAAACAGATTTGTCCTGCAGAGGGTGAAGCCAGAATGTTCCCTGGAGTCAAGGATTCTGAAGCTTTGTCTGACATCCTTTGGGCATGTTGCAAGGAGGGACTGGTCCTTGGAGAGGGACATCATATTTGGGAGAGTGGAGCGATGGTGCAGGAGAGGAAGACCTTCAATGAGAAGGACTGATTCTGTGAGTGGAGTGGTGGGAATGAATGTGTTTGAGACAGCGAGGCTGACACAGGATAGAATGGCGTTTAGGGCTCTTGTACATAGGGTCGCTATGAGGCGCAAACGACTCGAGGGCACATAACAACAACAACAATGAAAATTTACAGATTTTGGATTTCCATTCATTCATTGTTGCGCTATTCTCCCTGCCCACCCCTCCTCTCCAGTTCATTCTCTTTAAAAAGTAAAAGAAAAACTCTTTCTCTTTCTTTGTTATACAATCCCTCCCTCCCAAGCCCACTCCACTACGCAGCCTTCACTCTGGACTCTTGTCATGACAATAATACCTAATTATATATCCATTTTAAACAGTTCTTTCTCTCATCTCTAGATTGACCTCATTTTTCAGCACCCTAGGGAAATCCCTGAGTGCAGTATTGTTGTTGTTGTTAAGTGCCATTGAGTTGCAGGTGACTCATAGCGACCCTATGAAGGAGAGTCCTCAGCACTTGGGTGGGTGTCTCTCATCCCCTCTCCAGGTTCATAGGGTTTCCAGAGGCAAGCTATTATGGAAGTGGGTGCCACTCCTCCTTCCAAGCTTGTTTTAATCGGGGAGCTCCACTTCACTCTCTGTCCACATTGGGTAACCAGCCATTAACGCATTTGACACATCAGTGTCACAGTGTTCAGCCTCACAGCAACCACAAGTGACCGCAGTAGGACAACTTGTACACCAAGGCTATAAGACCTAGAGGAATGTCTGAAACAAAACAATGAAAGACAGGCCTGAGGGCCGTGGATTAAAAGTCACCCACCTTTGGCATGGTAGCATCACTTTCTGTCCACTGACTGGGCCAGCTGATCTTTATTGCAGTATACATAATTTATTTTAAATTGGTATTTCATCTATTGCTGGTGCCTTACTTTTTGCCCATGCCCAGTGTATCTTGGATTTCTTTCTTAATTATCATTGGCTCTTGGTCATATGGTTGTTGTTGTGTACCACAGAGTCAGAACTGATCCCTAGCTGACCCTCCAGTGGGTTTTCAGAGGCAGTAATCACATAGGAGGTGTTTGCTCATCGTTCTTCTGTAGAACAGCTGGTGGCCTTGGACTGCATGCCTTTGGTATTGCAGTACAGCTTCTTGCCTCTAGATCACATTCTGAAATATTTCAGTGACTGTCAATTCTTTTTGGTATCTGTGTGTCAGTTCTTTTGACTCTGTGTATTCTTTCCATCTTCTTTTGATGTTCCATGAATCATCCAAGAAATTCCTTCAGCTTAAGAAATCTAGGATTCTGCACATTCCATTACAGTAGTTTGCTTTGTCTTCCAGAGCTGCACTTTGAAATCTGCTCAGCTCTTTTATTTCAACAACCTGGGTTCACCTTTTCTAGGACAGATATGTTTGTTCTTTTGGCAATCAATGATATGTTCAATTCTCTTCTCCAGCACTACAACTCAGAGGCATCAGTTCTTCTCTCTTGTCATTAGTCATTGTCCAAATCTCTCGTTATGAAAGTAATTGAGAAGACCATGGCCTGGATTGGGAGCACTTTAATCTTCAGTTTGACCTCATTGTTTTTCAGCACTCTGGAGAAATCCCTGAAAGCAGACTTTCCCAATACAATTCATCTTTTGATTTCCTAACTGCTGGTGCTAAGTGTCAATTGTGGAACCGAGCAAGATAAAATTGTTAAGAGTTTCAAACTTTTGTCTATCTATCATAATGCTTCCAATTGACCCATTTGGTGAGAATCTTTGTTTGGTTGATGTTTTGTTTCAATCCATATTGAAGACTAAAGTCCTTGATCTTCTGCAGCAAAATGCAGGTCCTCTTTAATTTGGGGGAACAATTTTGTTCCATCCACATAGCACAGCTTGGTGATGAGTCGTTCTCCAATCTTGATGCCATGTTCCTCCTCATATAGTCCAGCCTCTCAAATTATCTGTTCCACATATAGAGTGAAAGGATTTGGAGAAAAAAAAAAACACGTCCCTGATGCACTCCTTTCTTGATTTTGAACCAAGCCATACTTCCTTGATCCGTTTGGATAGCTGCTTCCTGTTTTAAGTCTAGGTTTCACATGAGCACAAACAGGTATTCTAGATTCCTTTTCTTCTCAATGTTAGTCACAATGTGTTGTGATCCACATAGTCAGATGTTTTTGCACAGTCAATAAAACACAAATAGATGTTCTTCTGGTAATCTTTGCTTTCTGCCAAGATCCATCTGACATTATTGTAGTGGTTTTTGAAGGCCTGCTATTTCAGAAGTGGATGGCCAATCCTTCTTCCTACACAAACATGTAAGATGTCGATTTTCATGTGTTCCATTTAATTTTTAACAACTTCCAATTTTCCTAGATCCATACTTTGTACATTCCACATTTCAATTATTGTTGAATATGTGCAAATGCTTCTCCTCATCCTAAGTTTTGCCACATAAGTAAGTGTAGGAAACACTCACACACACAAAAATAAATAGAAGGAATATGTTGACTTATGGCACCAAAAAAGAATTGACCAACATAGAACCATTTCAGGAATTAGCATATGATAAAGAACCACTGGCAATAAAGGAAGAAGTTTAAGCTGTTCTGAAGGAATTGACAAAATTAAGGCTCCAGGAACTGATGAAATACTAATTAATATATTTCAACAAACAGATACAGCCCCAGATATTGTACAAAATTGTACCAAGAAATCTATAGGACAGCTATCTGACCAACTTATTGGAAGATATCCATATTTATTTCTGTTCCTTAAAAAGGTGATCCAATAGAATGGGGAAATTATTCAACAATACCATTAATATCACTTACAAGAGAAATCTTGCTGAAGATTATTTAAAAAATGGCTAGAAAAAAAATGGCTAGAACTGCCAGTAATTCAGGCTGGGTTTAGATAGGCTGTGGAACCAGGGACATCATTGCTGATCTTAGATGGATCTTGGCTGAAAGCAAAGGATTTCTGTTTGTGTTTTATCATCTATGCAAAGGTATTTGAATGTGTGAATCACAGTAAGTAATGGCTAACATTGAGAAGAGTGACAGTCCCAGAAAACTTGTTTGTGCTTATGTAACACTTCTACCTGACCAAGAAGTTGTCCAAACAGAGTAAGAGAATACTGCATGGTTCAAAATCAAGAAAGGGGTGCATCAGAGATGCATCTTTCTCCAAACCTTTTCAATTTATATGCAGAATAGATTATTCAAAAGGCTGGCCTTTATGAATAAGAATGTGATATCAGGATTGGAGAAAGACCCATCAACAACCTATGTTATGCTGATGATACAACTTTGCTGGCAAAAACTGAGGAGGACTTGAGGTGCCTGCTGCAGAAGATAAAGAAAACAAAGATTCTCACCCCCAGGTCAATAAATAGCATCATGATAGATGAAGAGAAGATAGAAGTTATTAAGTTTCATCTTGCTTGGACCCATAATCAACAACCTTGATAACATCAGTCAGGAAATCAAAAGACCCGTTGCATTGGAAAATCTACTGTCAATGATCTCTCCATAGTACCAAAGAACATTGACATCAGCCAAAAGAGTAAGTTGTGCCTGATCCCCGCCACAGTCTTCCTAATTGTTTATTATACATCTGTGAGTTGGACAATGTCAAAGGATGACATAAGAAAAATTGATGCCTTTGAGTTGTGGTGCTGGAGAAAAGTAATGATTATGCCATGGACAAAAGAATGAATAAATATTATCTTGGAGAATGTGCAGCCAGAGTTCTCCTTAGAGGCAACATGGTAAACTTCACCTGACATACTTTCAGCATGTTGTCAGGAGGGACTAGTCCTTGCAGAAGGACATCATTCTTGGAAGGATAGAAGGTCAGTGCAGGAGAGGAAGACCCTGGATGACATGGATTCACACAGTGACTGTGGCAATGAGGGCAGGTCTGTCAGACAGTGAGGTTGGCTCAGGCTGGACAAGGTTGAAAGCCATTGTTCAGAGGGTTATCATGAATTGCAGTCAACTCCATGATTCTTAACTCCAGCGACAAAAGCCAATACAAACAACAAAACAAAACACAAAACCCCCCCAAAAAACGAAAGTCCTTCACTTGAAAAGTTTTACTCCAACTGAGTTATTAAGGGAGATTCTACTTTGAGGAGGCAGCTCTTTGCCTGTGGCATTTTGAGTATCTTCCCACCTGAGATGCTTATCATTTTGCATTATAGCCAATGATGTTCTTCTCTTTCCATAGGGTCGTTGAGGAGCTACTTCTTGTCTGTCAGTTTGCCTTGCTGTGGTGACTTGCATATTGCTGTATTGCTAGAAACTGTGCTCCCAGTGTTTCGAATACCAGCAGGGTTACCCATGGTAGATAGGCCTCAACAGAGTTTTGAAACTAAGAAGTATGACTAGTGATTTGTGAGACTCATATCTTAAAACAATATTTAGAGGTGTTTTGGGTGTAGCTGGCTTGCCTGCTGTCTGACTCCCTCACTTTTTTATTTATCCACCATTTACCATTTTCTACAGTATACTGTCTGCCAAAGAACACTCCACGGACTTCTCAAAGAACAAACAAAAATGTTTTGGAGAAAGTGCAGCCAGCGTGCTCTTTGGAGGTGGAAATGATAAAGCTTCACCTCATATACTTCAGGCATGTTGCTAGGAGGGGCTATTCCTTGGACATGATGCTTGGTAAGTCAGAGGGTCAGCAAAGGAGAGGAAGACCTTTAACCAAGTGGGTTGACACAGTGACTGCTGCAATGGGCTCTAGTGTGCCAGGAAGTGTGAAGATGGCATATGGTAGGACAGGGTTCATATCTGTTATTCTTAGCATTGCTGTGGGTAGTACTTGACTCGATGGCACCTAACAACACCGTGCTGGAACGAACTACCTTTTCCTGACTTTAAAAAACAAAAGACAAAACAAAAAACAGAAACACACACAAAAAACCCAACAGTACTTAACTAATTTATATTAAAAATATATAAGAAGACTTGAAACTACAGAAAAACTGAAGTATCAAGTTATACTTATTTTTCTAAGAATAATTGATTGACTTTACCACTTACCGGGGAGCTGTGGTGTCTTAATGTAAGGAGTTGTGCTGTCAACCCATAGATGTATGGTTAGAATCCACTGGTCATTCTGTGGGAGAAAGATGGGCAATCTCCTATGTGATTTACTGTAGCTGAAAACTTGCTAGAAGGTCAACTATTGGCCAGTTCCAACTCACAGTACAAAACAACAACACCATCACTTACTAAACTTATCTTAGTTTGTTGTATATTGTTTCAGATACATACAATGGGTTGTCCTTCCCATGTTAGCAGATCTGTTACAAATGTTACAATCTGAGTAAAAAATTAAAAAAAATGGAAATATTTCCATTTGGTGAGGAATCCTCAAAAAGATAGTGTGTTAAGCAATTATTATCATATTAGCAAAGTATTTTGTAAAATGGCTTTCCAGTATTGATAGTCTTCATTAATTTGTTTCTAGTTTATGAAATGATGTCTTCAGTTTACTATAATATATATAAAAGTGAACTGTTTTAATTTTCATATTTATCAATGATATTAGAGTTTAATTAATAGCTATATCTATCCAAGCCGAAGGTGGTATAGCACTGGTCTGTGCGTTGCTGTACAGAGGTAACTCGTGGTTGCTGTGATGCTGAAGCCTGTGACAGTGATGTGCCAATCGTGGTAATGGGCACCCATGGTGGACAGTGTTGGGTGGAGCTTCCCGTCTAAATCAAGCCTGGAAGCAGGAGCGGCATCCACTTCCAAAATGGCTTGCCTCGGGAAACTATGTACGAACAGTGCTCAGGCTGTTCGTTCAGAGGGTCGCTATGAGTCGTCTACGACTCGACGGCATTAAACATCATCAACAACAATATCTATCCATTAAAAAAGCAGGAGCGGCATCCACTTCCGTAATAGCTTGCCTCCGGAAACCCTATGAACCTGGAGAGAGGATGAAAGACACACAAGTGTTGAGGACTCTCCTTCATAGGGTCGCTATGAGTCGCCTGCGACTTGACAGCACTTAACAACAACAACAATCCATAGAAAACTAAGAATTAAATTATTTGAGACTGGCTCGTTTGTGACTGGATTGAGAAATTATGGTACATTCACACAATGGAATACCACACAGAAAGCAGGAGCAATAACTTCGCAAATTATTACCTAACTTGGGAGGGACTGGAGAGCATTATGCTGAGTGAACTAAGTCCCACAAAGAGAAATATTGTATAAAACCGTCATTGTATAATAAGTATAAGGATCCAGGAGGGGTGGGAGAGGCTGGAAGCAGAGGGATGTGGATGTGCAGGGAGAGGGAGGGATTAATCATTTGGTTGTATAATTTGTTGAGGGGGGATGGGGGAAATTGAAAGAATTTTTTTAGAATTTGTATGCGAGTTTTGTAAATAAACTAGTGGGGAAAAACAAAGCACAAATAGGAATCAAATAAGCAAACAAAACCCAACAAAACATTATATAGACCTGATGAATGGAGAATCCCATAGTCATTCCTTTTTATAAGTTTCACCATTGGCTTTACAGCTTAAAAAGATATATTCTATTTAGAGAAATTTATTTGTCTACCATCTCTAAGTTTTTTCACTCAGATTTTCATATGTGAATCACGTGCCTTCTTTCAACCTAACAATTTATATCTTTAGGTGAAAAATTATTCCACTAAATATAATGTCTATTTATTGATGATGAAATACATGATTTACACATTTATATTACTTATAAAGTGTACACATGTGTCGATTTCAGGTTCTAAGAAAGTTTCACTTTGTCTATTATTAAATTTTTTATAGTGTACAGAATGGATACGGAATTTTGAACAGTTTGTGGTATATTTATATTACTATACTAACCTCAGCACTAGTGATACTGTTACAACTATTTGCAACAACTAAACACAAATGTTCAGTGAACTATGTCACTTCTGCTTTAGAATTATTTTTAGGGAATCTCAAACAGTTTCCTTTTTATCTTCTGTGAGCTTTTATTTTCATTCTTAAATACTCTCAGGATCTAGACCCTGGATGGTGCTGTTTTTCCCATTATAGTACTGTCTGTACTAAGGCTCCAGGAATGAATGGGATACCAACTGACTTATTTCAATTAAAAGCCTTGGGTGCGCTCTCTAGTCTATGTTAGAAAAGTTGGGAGACAGCAGTCTGGCCAATGGATTTGAAGAGGTCCATGTTTGTTCCCATTCCCAAGAAGGTGATCCAAAGTGAATGTGGAAACTATCAAACAATATCTTTAATATCACACACAAGCAAAAGACTACTGAAGATCATTAAAAAAATAGCTAGAACAGTGCCAAGATAGGGAACTGTCAGAAGTTCAAGCAGGATTTAGAAGAGGCTTTGGAACTAGGATAGTTATTGCTGATTTCAGATGGATCCTAGCTGAAAATAAAGAATACCACAAAAATGTCTATTTCTGCTTTATTACTTTGTAAAGGCATTTGACTGTGTGAAGCATAACAAGTGTGGCTTGTCATGATTGTGACTTGATGTTATGACTTGTGACATTAAGAATGGGAATCCCAGAGTATGTAATTGTGCTGGACCAGGAGGTTGTTGTGCGAACAGAGCAGGGGGACACTGCAATTAATTACAATTAAGAAGGGGGTGTGTCAGGGGTCTATTTTCTCTATCTATTTAATGTGTTTGTTGAGTAAATTATTCGAGAGGCTGGCTCTATGAGGAGGTATGTGGCATCAGGATGAGAAGGAGGACTCATCAATAAGCTGCATTATTCAGATGACACAACCTTGCTTGCTGAAAATGAGGAAGACTTGAAACACTTGTTGCAGAGGATCAAGGAACACAGCCTTCGGTACGGATTGCATCCTAATGTCAAGAAAATAGAGATCCTTACCACTGGACCAAAAGGCAACATTATGATGGAGAAGAGATTGAAACCATCAACCATTTTATCTTACTTGGATCAACAATTAACACCTTTGGTACCAGCAGTCAGGAAATAAAGAGGTGTGTTGCACTGAGAAAATCTGCAGCTAGGGACCTTTCCAAATTATTGAATGATGTCAATTTGAGGACTAATTTCAGGCTATGGTCTTTCTGATCACTTGCTATGCACTTGAGAACTAGACAATGAATAAGGATGACAGAAAAAGAATTGATGCCTTTGAACTGTGATGTTGGAGAAGAACACTGAACATCTCATGGGGAGCCAGAGAATAAACATCTGTCTTGGAGACAGTGCAGCCAGCCAGAGGGTTCTTTGGAGGTAAGGATGATGAAGCTTTGGATCACATACTTTGGGCATCTTGCTAGGAGGTGCTATTCTTTGGAGAAGGATGTGGTGCTCGGAAGGGTGGAGGGTCAGTGAAGAAGAGGAAGATCCTTAACCAGGAGGATTGGCATTGTGGCTGCCACAATGGGGTCTTGTGTATCAGGAAGTGTGAGGATGGCACGGGATAGACTAGGGTTCAGTTCTGTTGTACATAGGATTGTTATGAATTGTACTTGACTCGATGGAACCTAACAAAAACAACATAGTTTGGATAAAAGTTCAACCACAGGAGTGAATTTTGTTCCGGGTCCATAGGATAGCTGGTAGTGATTCTAGCACTGTTGTCCCAATTTTACCTGACTTCATTTCACTTGCATATAAAACTGTGCATTTTCTAAAATTTTGTTTTACTATAGCAAATAAATTTTGAGTAAACAAAATGAAATAATGTTTAGAAAGCAAGTAAAATGTAGAAAATAACATTTAATCAAAAGACATATGGCATTGGACAAGTCTATTATCAAGGACCTCTTCAAAGCTCTAAGGAACAACAATGCCATTTTAAAGACTAAAGTGCACTTAGTCCAATCTATGATTTTTAAAAATTACTTACTGTGCATCCGAAAGTTGGATAGTGAATAAGGATAATGAAAAAGAATTGATGCCTTAAAGTTGTGTGTTTGAGAGGAGTACTGAATATTCCATGGACTATTAAAAGAATGAACGAATATATCTTTTATTTAAA
>NW_006399941.1:967665-979482 GCF_000299155.1 Elephantulus edwardii | reverse complement strand
TTCATTGTTATACAGTCACCCCCCCACCCCAGTACACTCCACTATGCAGCTTTCATTCTGGACTCTTGTCATGACAATAATACCTAAGTTAAAAATATAAATCTACTTACATAATTTATAAAACTACTATTTATAATTGATACATGCATTAAGTATAATTAGAAAATAATCAGATACAATTAATTTTAATCGTCAACTTATTTGAGAGTTTCACATGGGATTGCAGTCCCATTGGTTGTTTTGCCGATACGTGGGAGGAACCATTGGAGACAGGGACCGATGAAGGTTTTGAAGTGATCTAAAATAGCTTAAGCGACTTAGAGTGTGAGTGACCTTGACTAGATTTTGATTGTGGTTTGCACATTCTCACTCACTGGAGCTGCTATCAACTTCAGTTAGTGCCCTGCAAACTCGTTTTTACGGAAGCATTTTCTTTGTATTCGGTATACATTGACCTTTATTTTGGACAACTGATGTCCCTATTTTGTTGATATTTTAAGCATGTGATAATCATTGCTGTGGTACTTAAAGATGATGCTTAGCACTGAGAGGAGTCTATTTATTACTTTCTTTATAGTCCTGGACGTATCTAAAACTGGGATGTTAAAATCTCATTTAATTAAATTTTAAAATGTAAAGTACTGTGACCATTGGCTTTTCAAGAATATTAGCGTGATACTGTCTTGTGTTTTATTGACTATAAAAGGCATTTGACAAATTATGACTAACATTGAGAAGAACAAAAATTCCAGAACACTTAATTGTGCTCATGTGTAACCTGCACCTAGACCAAGAAGCTGTTGTCTGAACAGAATAAGGAAACATTGCATAGTTTAAAATCAGGAAAGATTTGTATCAAGATTGAAACCTTTATCCACACCTCAATCTGTATGCCTAGTAAATTCGAGAAGTTGGACTATATAAACAATATGTGGCATCAGGATTGGGAGGAAGACCCATCAAAAACTTACCTTAGGCAGATGATACAATCTTGCTTACTGAAAGTGAAAAAGAATTGAAATCCTTCCTGATGAAATCAAAGATTACCACCTTCAATATGGATTATGTCTCAATGTCAAGAAAATAAAATTTCTTACCACTAGGACAATAGGCAACATCATGAGAGATGGAGAAAAGATGAAAGTTGTCGATGAGTTCATCTTATTTGGAGCTACAATCATTCAATCAAGAATAGTAATGAAATCAAAAGATATGTTTCATTGGGAGAATCTGTCAAAGACTTCTGCCAAGTGCTAAAAAGCAATGATACCAGTTTAAGGACTAAGGTGTGCTTAATTCAAGCCATGATCTTTTCAATCATTTTCTTATCTGTTATTTATTATCTATTATGTGGATTGATTCAGTAACTAGTGTAATGAGGTTAGGTGTGTCGAAGACAACAGATAGAGCAGGGTTCAGAGCTGTTGTATATAGGGTCACTATGAATCACAAACAACTCGATGGACCCTAACAACAACAACAACAACAACAACAACAACAACAACAACAATTTCTAAAATCAGAATGAAATTTACCCAAGTTTTACTTCTAAAGTTCACTGATGGTGTAGTGGTCAAAGAATTCAGCTGATAGGTCAAGCAAAAGGTGATCGCCAAAGGTTGGTCATTGAAACTCACTTGCTGCTCTGTGAGAGAAAGATGAGGCATTGGCTATCATAAAAGCTTATGGCCTTGAATGCCCAAGTTAACAGTTTTCCATAGTCAACACTCTTGGTAACAGCAGCCAGGAAATCAGGAGATGAATTGCGTTGAGAAAGTCAGCTGTGAGGGACCTGTCAAGAGTGCTGAAGAGCAACGATGTTAATCTGGAGACTAAGGTGCGCCTGATCCAGGCTATAGTCTTTGCAATTATGTGGTATGCATCAGAGAATTGGACAGTGAATAGGGATGATAGAAAGAGAATTGATGCCTTTGAGTTGTGGTGATGGAGAAGAGTGTTGGTATATTTACCATGGACTGCTAGGAGAACAAACAGGTTTTTCTTGGACAGGGTGAAGCCAGAATGTTCCCTGGAGTCAAGGATGCTGAAACTTCATCTGACATTCTTTGGGCATGTTTACAACAACAACAACAACAACAACAACAACAACAACAACAATAATTTCTAATATCAGAATGAAATTTACCCAAGTTTTACTTCTAAAGTTCACTGATGGTGTAGTGGTCAAAGAATTCCGCTGATAGGTCAAGCAAAAGGTGATCGCCAAAGGTTGGTCATTGAAACTCACTTGCTGCTCTGTGAGAGAAAGATGAGGCATTGGCTATCATAAAAGCTTATGGCCTTGATTGCCCAAAGGGGAGTTCTAGTCTCTCTGAATTTGAAGGTTTTGGTTTAGCTGTGCTTGACTTCTTACCTAATAAGGAGGTTGCAAGGAGGGACTGGTCCTTGGAGAAGGAAATCATGTTTCGGAGAGTGGAGGGATGGTTTAGGAGAGGAAGACCCTCTATGAGATGGATCGATTCTGTGAGTGGAGTGGTGGGAATGAATGTGTTTGAGACAGCGAGGTTGGCACAGGATAGAACGGCATTTAGGGCACTTGTACATAGGGTCACTGAGTTGCAAATGACTCGATGGCACATAACAATAACAACAACAAGAAGAATCACCACTACAATTAGCAGCACCATGATAGATGTAGAGATTGAGGTTGGTAACAATTTCAGCTTGCTTGGCTCCACAACCAAATCTCTTGGCACCAGCAGCCAGGAAATCAAAAGATGAATTGCTTTAAGAAAATCTGCCATCAGAGACCTCTCCAGAGTGCTAAAGAGCAACGATTTCAATCTGGAAACTAAGGTGCTACTGATCCAAGCCATAGTCTTTGCAATTTCTTGCTATGCATCAGAGAGTCGGACAATGACTAAGGATGACAGAAGGAAAGTTTATGCCTTTGAGTTGTGGTGCTAGAGAAGAGCATCGTATATATCATGGACTGCCAAGAAAACAAACAGGTTTGTCCTGGAGAGAATGAATCAGGCTGCTCCTTGGAGCCAGGAATTTTGAAGCTCCATCTTATGTGTTTTGGGCATGCTTCTAGGAGAGATCAGTCTTTAGAGAAGTACATCATTCTTGGAAGGATGGAAGGACAGTGCAAGAAAGGAAGACCTTGGATGAGACATACTTACACAGTAACTTGAATAAAGAGGGTCAGTGTGTCAAAAACAGTGAGATTGACTCTGGATAGGACAGGGTTCAGAGCTATTATACATAGGCTAGCTATGTGTCTCAAGCAACTCAAAGGCACATAACAACAACAAAGAATATCAATGACTTTTAATACGGTGTTGGAGAAGAATAGTACTGAATATCTCACAGACTGCCGAAAGAACAAAACAAGTTTGTCTTGGAGAAGTGCAACCTGAGTGCTCCTTAGAGGTAAAGATAGTGAAACTTTGTCTCCCTACTTTGAGCATGTTGTTAGAAGGAACTGTTGTTGTGTACCATCCAGTTGGAACCGACTCATAGCTGACCCTCTGGTGGGTTTTCAGAGGCAGTTAATCACACAGGAGAACATTGCCCATCTTTCTCCCACAGAGCAGCTAGTGGATTCAAACCATGTGCCTTTAGGATTGTAGCACAAAATACATCATGCTGGGAAAGGTGGAAGGTCAAAGAAAGAGAAGACTCTCAACAAGATAGATTGACTGTAATAAGGAACTCTGGTAGATGAGAGATGGGGAGGATGGTAGAGATTCCTTCCTATAGGGCAAGATTCAGATCTGTGCTTCATAGAGTCACTGTGAGTTATAGTAGATATAACGACACCTACAACAACAACAACAACAACAATTTCTAAAATCAGAATGAAATTTACCCAAGTTTTACTTCTAAAGTTCACTGATGGTGTAGTGGTCAAAGAATTCAGCTGATAGGTCAAGCAAAAGGTGATCGCCAAAGGTTGGTCATTGAAACTCACTTGCTGCTCTGTGAGAGAAAGATGAGGCATTGGCTATCATAAAAGCTTATGGCCTTGAATGCCCAAAGGGGAGTTCTAGTCTCTCTGAATTTGAAGGTTTTGGTTTAGCTGTGCTTGACTTCTTACCTAATAAGTCTTGAATAACTTTGTAAGGAAGGAACATTCTAGAAGAGATAATTATGCTCATGAAACATCTATCTCAACCAAAAAGGGTTGATTAACCAGAACAGGGGGATACTGCATAGTTTTAAATCAGGAAAGGTGTGCAAAAATGTTTTATTCTTTCATTCAACCACTTAAGTCATTGCCATGAAGTCAGAACTGACTCAAAACTAATGCTCAAGAGGAATTTCAGAGGATGTAAGTCACACAGGAGGAGGTTGTCCCTCTTTCTCCCACAGAACAGCTGGAGGATTTGAGCTGTATAACTTTGGGTTGGCAATATATCTCCCTCACTCCAGATCACCAAAGCTGAACTTGTATGTGTGTTAAGCTGTTGGTGTTGTTACGTGCCATTGAGGTGACTGTGACTTGTAGTAACCCTATGTACAACAGCTCTGAAGCCTACACTTTCATGAGCCAGTCTCACTGACTCCGACACACCTACCCCCATTGCCCAAGTTACTGTATCAATCCATCTCATCTGGGATCTTTTTCTCCTGTGTTGTCCCTCTGCCCTTCTGAGCATGATGTCCTTCTCTAAGGACAGTTTCTTCCTAGCCACGTTCCCAAAGTATGTGAGAAGAACTTCAAAATCCTAGCCTTCATGGAAAGACTTGGTTTCACCCTCTCCAAGATAGACCTGTTTGTTCTCCTGTCAATCCATGGTCTGTTCAAGACTCTTCTCCAGTACCACAACTCAAAGTCATCTGTTCTTCCTCTGTCATCTTAGGAAGGTGAAAAATATGAAGAAAAAAATGGCATTAGAATTGGTGGAAGACTCATTAGAAATCTTTAACAGGCTTATAACATGGAGCTCTGGTGACCTAATGGAAGAAGTTGCACTTCCAAACTAAAGGCACACGGTTTGAGTACATCAGCTGCTTGAAGGGAGAGAGATGGTCATGATCTCCTCCAATACGATTTATTGCCTCTGAGAGCCCACCAGAGGCTCAGCTATGAGTTAGTCCTGACTCCACGAAACACAACAGCAACATATGTATGACACAGCCTTGTGTCCTGAAAATGAAAAAGAATCAAAGCATCTATTGATAAAGACCAAAAATTCTCTGTGGATTACATCGCAATATAATGAAAACAGAAATTCTCAAAACTAGACCAACAAATTCCTTACCAATAAAGGGACAGGAAAATGAAAGTTGCCGAGGACTGATTTAATTTTGCTTGAATCAATAACCACTAACCATGGAAACAGTAGTCAAGAAATCAAATTAAATATTGCATTCAACAAGTGTGCTGCAAAGGATGCCTTTAACATTTTAAAGAGCAAGGATGTCACTTTGAGGACTATAGTGTGCCTGACCCAAAGCATGGCATTTTTAGCTAACTCATATGAATTTTTAAAAATTTACTATAAATAAGGAAGGCCAAAGAAGAATTCACACTGAATTGTGATGTTGGAGAAGAATATTGAATGTACTTCCAGAAAACAAACACTTTTTTTTTTTGGATGATGTACAGACAGAATGATCCCTGAAAGTGAGAGTGGAGAGACATCCTCTCACATAATTTGGACTTTCTTTCTAGGGACAAATCCCTGGAAAAGGACATCTTGCTTGATAAAGCAGAAGATTAACTAAAGGAAATGGTTTGACATACCGATTGCAGCCATGTGTTCAAGGACAACAAGGATTCCAAGAAAAACAAAAGACCAGATAGTTTTGTTCACTTGCACAGGTTTTCATTCACTTCTAAGAGTTAGAACCAATTTGAAAACACTTCACAACAGGGAACTCTGGTAGCCTAGTGGGTAAGGAATTGTGCTGCTAAGCCCAAAGGAGGAGATTCAAATCTACCAGCTGCTCCGTGGAGAAAAAAGGGGGCAATCTCCTTCCATGTGATTTACAACGTCTGAAAACTGAAGGAGGAGAGAAAAATTTTGTTTGGTTTCATTAACATCACAATTCAAAGACATCAATTCTTTTTCAGTATTTTTAATTCATTGTCCAAATCACATTTATAATAGGCAAGTGAAAATATCATGGCTGGGACCAAGTGACAATCTTATACTAGAAATGATTTATCAAGTCATGAAGAGATATTGAGGAACCTAGCATACAGCCTTGAAAGAATGCATTCTGTGTTATTTCAAACATGAAATTCTACTAAAGAAAAAAAAACAGTCAAGGAAAAAGTGTTGTGAAGTGTTAGTAGGTAGAATATGGGAGATTTTAGATCAGTGTTGTTTGCTGTTGTTGGTTAAGTGTTGTTGAGTCGCTTGCAACTCTTAGTTACCCTATCTATGTACAACAGCACTGAACTCTGCTCTATCCAGAGCCAACCTTATTGTGTCTGACACACCTACCCCCTTTACTCTGGTCACTGAATCAGTCCATCTCATTTAGGGTCTTCCTCTCCTGTGCTGTTCCTCTACCCTCCCAAGCATGATATCCCTCTCTAAGGACTCGTCAATCCTTGAAACCTGCCCAAAGTATGTCAGACAAAGCTTCAAAATCCTTGCCTCCAAGAAGCAGCCTGGTTTCACCTCTATAGGACTAACCTGTTTGTCCTATTTGTTTTCCCAGCAGTCCATGGTATATTCAGGACTCTTCTTCAGCACCACAGCTCAAAGACATCAATCAATTCTTCTCCCATCATCCCTAGTCAATTGTCCGGGTTTCTGATTTAGGTCAATTGTTGTTGTTGTTGCGTACCATCGAGTCAGAATGGACCCCTAGCTGACTGTCTGAAGGGTTTTCAGAGAAAGTTAATCACATGGGAGGAGATTATCCATCCTTCTCCTGTGGGGCAGCTGGTGGATTTGAACTGCATGCATTGTGGATTGCAGTGTAGCTTCTTGCCACTAAGCCATTAATCTTCCTTAATTTAGGTCAATAGAACTGTTCAGTTCCATAATAGTGGCTACATGATATTATGCATTCATCAAAACCTGTACAATTGTACAAAATAAAGAATGAACCACAGAATAAGCTATATCTTTAGTTAATAATAATAATAATAAATAAATGCTGATTAGTCAATTTGAACAAGTGTACTATACTAATACAAACTATTAGGGGAATTGTGAGAAATGAGGGTGAGGTTATGAACATTTTCTCAATTTCTTACTCAAGTTGCTCTGAGTCCAAAAACAATTAATAACAAAAGTAAATTTCTAAAGGAGCGCTGTGTTACTAAACCCTTGAGTGCCATTGACAAGACAGTGAAAGCAAACGGAAAAATGCTCCCCTCCCCAAATAAAAATAGAGTTTTCATAGTGTAACCTTCCATCTTACTTTTCTTTTTTATTTACATGACACTAAGTGACTACTTTGACATATGGATTGTAGAATGCTAATAAGTATTTTTAAAATGAATTACTCTCCAGATCAATCTTGGACAAAAATAGCCAAACATTTAGTTCCTACGTGATTTTATGGTTTGTATTTGTCTTTTTTTCTACTTGGAATATACCATTTAAGTCTCATTTTCAGGATCTTTCAGTTATACTTGTTGGAAACCATTTTTTTAAAAATTTAAAATATTTATTAATGTAAAAGATTTTGTTTAACTGAAATAGTCTTTTGTATTTTTTTGTGATTTCATTTTTTTTAAATTTAGGTTGTTTATTTTTCATTTCAATGAACATCTACAGAGATTTTGGGATTCCATTCATTCATTGTTACACCCATTTTTGATCACTTTTGGTTTTTTAGTTGAGCTCAACAATATAGGCTATCTAAATAGGAAAAGTGTGTTTTGTTGCTGTATAACACAGAGTCAGAAGCTATCCACAGCTGACCCTCCAGCAGGCTGTCAGAGGCAGTTAATCATATAGGAGGAGATTGCCCATCCTTCTCCCAGGGAGCAGATAGCAGCCTTGAACTGTGTGCCTTCCAGACTGCAGAGCAGCTTCTTGCCTCTGGGCCACCAGAGCTCCCTAACATAGTGTGTAGGACTAAGAAATGATCAATAAAAGCCAATTCTCAATGTTCCTGCATCTTTATCTTGCTGGCACATGATTCAAAGTCATCCTATTTAATTGTGTGCTACGCTCCCATCCATTTCTCTTTGACACATGCATTCTTACATTCTGGTGGATGAAAACAGGACGGCGAATCCTTAGGTTAGATCTTATTCTTTCTTTCTGTGTCTCTCCAGGGAAATACGACCAGAGCAATACATTTTGTAGAGACAAAGCAAGAGTAAAAATGACAGTATCCTGACTATTCTCCTCATTTTATTTGTTAAGTGCCATCGAGTTGTTTCTGACTCATAGTGATCCCATATACGACAGAACAAAACGCTGCCTGCTCATGTGCTCTTCTCCCTATTAAGCAGGTAGAATTATTTTCCTGTTCTCCTAGTGTTGTATTTGAGCCTTTGTATTTTATTTATAGCATAAATTCTGTGCTCTTTTCAGTAGGCATTGCTCCTTGCACTGAGCAATGGTTACTAAAGACTGTTTTTCACGCCCCATGTAATGCGTTCCTCTCCTCAACTGAGAGCTTTCTTGCAGTTAACTTGCCTGCCTGACTCCTTTCACAGCTACAACACAGAACAGTGTTTTAAAACTTTGAAAACCTTGGGCATATGCATAGCATTGTTGATTTGTATAGTCTTTAGAAATATTCTTCCTGCACAATATAGCTTTCAGTTATTTCTTTGAACTTGACTTTCTAAAAATATAATATGCTTGAATTGGATTTTCATGAGTCTCTCTAATCTCAGAATTGAGCTTTCTTCTTACCAGCCAATTATTTTTCTCCTAGAAGATGTCTTACATTCCGTCACTCATTTGAGAGAAATGCCTAGCAGATGATCTGAGGAAACAATAAATATACTTCTATATTTTTGAATGATTGACCTACTGCGAGGCTATGATCATAAATGGAGAAGAATGCCATCAGCTCTCTTGGGGTTTCTGGGACTGAGGCCTGACTATGTACTGAATATTACTGGTGCTTCTGGCCAGTGAAGGCATGAGGACCACCTTCCCCTCTGCTTTGTGGACTGTGCCATTCTGATTCTTTGTATTCAAGGAAGATACAGAAGCAGCATCTCCTGGTACATGCATGTGACTGTGGCTGCACTGACATCTGATGCACAGACTGACTCTTGGACTCATTCCTGATCTGGCATCTGGGGAGACCTTTTTTTTAAAAAAAAAAATTATTTAGTAATTAGATAAAATACAGTAATCTCTTTCACTTAACCATGAATAAAAGTTCAGATTAAAATATACAGTAAAGCTTGTGAAAGATGAAACAGGATGGGACTACCTTGTTTTTTTCCCCCCTGATTTTTGCAAGTTTTCCACCTTTGATGGGTACAGTCTTACTACTTTTTATAGCTTTTGAAAGTGCAAAACATTTGGGTTTTCTTTCTCTCTCAGGTCTATGCTTTACATATGTTCTAGTTTTTACAGGAAGAGATGATGGGGATTTTGTTATTGTTGGGTGTCATGAACTTGACTATGACTCATAGTGGCTCTATGAACAAAACCTTTCCTAAGCCTGCCTCATCCCCACAATCTCTGTTATGCTCAAGTTCATTGTTGCAGTCACTATGTCCATTCATCTGATGGGGAGTCTTCCTTCATTCACTGATCCTCTGCTTTTCCCACCATCATGTCTTTTCCCAAGGACTGATTCAACTTGACAACATGACCAATTGAGAAATACTTATTTTCTAGTCTAGAACTTACTCTCTATCCAGGATTAACTCTAGCTACACACACACACACAAATAAAAAAAATCAGAAGATTTTATTTTTTCTAGAGGTCTAGTTTATCTTCATTTGTGCTGGTTGGCAATAAAAGCCAATATCTAGGAAGATGAAACACTGGTAGGTAGGCCTCATAGTGGCTCAGAGAATTTATCCCATTTCAACCCTCATATCTTATTTAGAAGGCACAGCCAGTTTCCAAACTACACACTCTGCTAGACTGAAATAGTAGTCTCTCTTGCTCTTCCAACTTTTATTACTTTGTACAATCACCATCTTTTATTGCCCACTCTGGATGAACAAGTAACCACTCCGCTAAACTTGTATCTAGGTCTGAAGAAGAAAGGGGAAAAGAAAATATCAGTTGCAAACTTTTTTTGTAACTCGGTCCTTTGAATATTACATCTCCCTGTCTTTTGTAAGATGGCCATAGTTTACTTGTAACTCTGACTTGTCTTTTATTATTATGTTCTGTTCATGTAACAAGGAACCCTAGTGGCACCATGGATTAAAGTTTGAGCTGCTAAAAGAAAAATTGGTGGCTGGAATCTATTGGACGTTCCACGTGAGAAAAATGAGGTGGTCTGCTTCTATAAAGATTTACAGCCTGTAAACCCCTGTAAAGCAGTTCTGCTCTGTCCTGTGGGATTGGTATGAGTTGGAACGGACTCAAGTACAGTGAGTTTATTTATGTGAAGAAAGCAGAATAAGATTCAAAATAAGTTGAGATCAAAAGAAAACAAAGATAATCCATGATTTGAACTTCCTGAGTCGACAGCTAATAGATACAGGTAATTGTACACCTTAAAGGACATGTAAGGAGAGACAGGTCCTTGGAGACAGACATCATGCTTGGCAAGGTGGAGGGACAGTACAGGAGGGGAAGACCCTCTATGAGGTAGATTGATTCAATGACTGGGGTAATTGGGATGGGTGTGTCAGAGGCCATGCAATTGGCACAGGATAGAGCAGGGTTTAGGGCTATTGTACATAGGGTCGCTATGAGTTGCAAATAACTCGATGGCACATAACAACAACAAAAACAGATGATGAGATATTCAACAAGAATTAAAACAATAGGGCCAGAGATATATAAAACAAGCTGTGTTTTCCTTCTGTGTAATTTCTTCAATTCTCAAGAAGTAGACTTTTATTTAGAGGCAAACTTATAAATCACCCTGAAGCCTATTGCATATATCATTGATGCAATGTCTGTATGGCTGACCAGTTGGCATGGCAGTGATAGATGGACTTGCACAGCTAGGTCTGGTAGTTCAAATGTAGTTCAGTTTGGCAGTGACTAAAAGTCTTTATGATCCAGTGATTGTTCAGCGACCTGGATGAAATGAATTGGTCTCTTTCCTAGTGAATAGCTGTCCATGTCACTAGACTAGAATATAACTGGTACTAATTGTCTCCCTGGCTGATAGTTTCAGAAATAAGGTTAAAGGGGCCATAAAGAAGGGTGAAGAAATGCTCTATCTTTCACACCATCGCTCATTTATTGAGCTCATTGCACTAGGTCATCCTGCTGGCTAGGCAGAGAGTAGGAAACCATTCATTGTTGCAACCTGAGCTAAACTGAACTGATATTAAATGACATGTCTTCAATTCTCTTGATTTTCTCTGGGACTAAATATTTATACATGCCAAATTTAGTGCAGCACCTTCACCCCTGGGGGTACAAAAGCACAAATCACGTTAGAAAAGAAAAAGTCTGAGTTAAAAATGGCAGATGCTTCTTCTCATTTAGAGCAAGGTGCAGACCAAAAAAAAAAAAAGATTTATGGAGTTAGCTTTATAAGTTTCTTTATAATTATATCATGCTGTGTTAGAGTTGACTTAAAATTTTCTTTCATCAGTGTGTGTCCTTAAGGGTCCATGAAAATATTTTTAAACAGTTTGTCCAATATAAAATAAAATTCAGAAGAGACATCCTTGGATAGAAAGAATTAATAATGCAATGATGTCAATCCTTACTCAATTAATACAAAACCATCTTTGACAAGGAGATGAAATCAGTGAAGTGGGG
>NW_006399941.1:964715-965910 GCF_000299155.1 Elephantulus edwardii | reverse complement strand
GAGGAAAAATCCATACAGTTATTATTAAAGTTCATAAGTGGGGGGAAATCCCAATGAATTGTTTATCTCTCACCTGCAGAGCCACTGGTGAATTGGAATCACTTTTAGGTTAACAGCACAGCCCCCTAACAACTACATCATATAATAATAATAATAATAAATGCACAAAGATATTAAGAGATATAAGAATTACCATATGAAACAATATCGATCTGGCAGCTCCATGGAGTCAAATGGACAGTGTATCAATAAAATCCAACTGGATGGTCTCCCCAAGCTCTTCCCCATATGTGGGAACTTGATATTTGCTTAATGTGAGACTACAGATCAGTGAGTTATTAGGGCTCTTGGGTATTCAAATAAAAACTAAAGTAAAATCAGACTGTTCTCTCATACCACATACAAAAGATAAATTAGAGTTGGACCAAATAGCTAAATATTAAATCTACAAAACTACTAGAAGAAAATATATACAAGTTTGTTATACATTCTCAAGACACAGAGGACAGTAAGACAAGAACCAAAAAATTAAGAAAAAAAGTAAGAAAAATTTGAATACATTTAACTTCTAAATTCTGTAAAAAAAAGGATAGAAAACAGTTTCATGATAAACAACTAAGGGAAAAATTTACCCATTTATGACCGATATACTTAACAAATGTCCTTAATATTGAGTCTTTTTAAAATACAAAGGAGAAAATGTTTGCCACCTTATAACAATAGACTTATAATGTAAATAGGCACTCCACAGACAAAGAGCTTATAATGGCTGATATGTTCTTAAGCATGTTCTGTTGGCCTAGTAGCAAGAAGCTCTGCTGCAATCCCAAATATAAGAGGTTCGAGGCTACCAGTTACTCTGCAGGAGACAGATGGGCAATCTCCTCCTGTGTGATTACTGATCTCTGAAAACTGGCCGGGGGGTCATTTTGGGTCTGTTCTGACACAACAACAACAACAACAATGTTGTTAAGAGCCATCAGTTTGGATCTGACTTATGGTGATCCTAGGGAGCTTTGGTGATCTAATGGGTCGAAAATTGTGCTGTCAAGCCAAAGGGGTGAAATTCTAATTCACCAGCTGCTCAACACGAAGAATATGGGTTTTTAATCTGTGAAAATCTGTTGCAGGGACAGCTATAAATCAGTTTCAAGTAGGTAACAATGACATTTTTTTATGTGCAACAGATCAAAAC
>NW_006399941.1:945614-963443 GCF_000299155.1 Elephantulus edwardii | reverse complement strand
GTAAAATCTTTAATGGTTCAGAAAACATCAAAAGAATATGGAAGGGATACAGAGTCACTATACCAAAAAGAATTGGTTGATGCTGAAAAATTGACATTTCGAGGACAACTGTTTGGCTAACTGACTGAAAGAGGTCCAATTTGTTCCCATTTTCAAGAAAGGAGATCCAACAGAATGTGGAAATTATCTAACAATATCGTACACAAACAATATACTGAAGATTATCCAAAAATGGCTAGGAATACATTGACAGGGAACTTCCAGAAGTTCAAGCTGTACTGAGGAGAGACCATGGCACCAGAAATATCATTGTTGATGTCAAATGGATCCTAGGTGTAAGTGAGGAATATTAGAAGAATGTATATTTGTGTTTTATAAACTATGCAAAAATATTTTACTTTGTGGACCATAAAAAACAAGGGCTAAAATTGACACGAATTGGAGTCTGAGAACTCCTAAAAGTGTGTTCATGTGAAATCTGTATGTAGATCAAGAAGCAGTTGTCCAATGGAGCAAGGAAAGATTGCACTTTTTAAAACATGGAAGTATGTGATTCAAAGATGTGTCCTTTCCATCTACCTGCTCAATAAGCAAATAATTCATGAAACTAGAATCTATGAAGAGAAATGTGACATCAGAGTTGGAACGAGTCTCATGAATAACCTGCATTCTGTAGATGCCACACCTTTCTTGTTGCAAGTGAGGAGTACTTGCAACACTTGCTGCAGAGGTTCAAGATTATAGGCTTCAATATAGATGACATCACACCATCAAGAAAACAAAAATTCTCACCACTAGATTGACAAAAACATCATAATGGATAAAGAAAGACTAAAATTGTGAGTGACTTCATCTTGCTTCCTCTCCAATCAATACCCTTTGAAGGAGATCAGATGTGTTGCATCTGGAAAGTCTGCAGTCTAAGACCTCTCCAAATTACTGAGTAACAAGGATGTCAGTTTGAAGACTACGATGTGCCTGATTCGGGCCATGGTATTAAATTACTGACTACACATCGGAGAGATGGGCAATGAATAAGGATGACAGAAGAAGAATTGATGACTTTTAGTTGTGGTGTTAGATAAGAGTATTGAATATTCCAAGAACTGTCAAAAATATGTCTTCGAGAAAGTACAATCAGAGTGTTTCTCGGGGGCAAAACTGATATAGCTTCATCTTACATACTTTTGATATGTTTTAGGAGAGGATATTGCTTGGAGAGGGACATCATACTTGAAAAGGTGGACAGTCAGTAAAATAGATGAAAAGCCTCAATGAGATGGATTGGCACTGTGACAGCAGTAGTGTGCTCAACTATGTCAGAAATTATGAAGATGACAAAGGATAGGACAGAGTCAAGTCTACTGTTCATAGAATTGCTATGAATCATACTTGACTGGATGGCACCTAACAATAGCAACAACTGCCATAACATATTGTCTGACATTGAGTCTGATCTGATCTATAGTTAACTCTTCTGTGGGTTTTCAGTGTCTTTTAATTGCATGAGAGGGGATTGCCCATCTTCAATCCAAAAAGCAGCTGTTGAACTTGAACCTCCTGCGTTTGAGTTGGCAGCATAGTCCCTTAGCACTAGACAACCATCTCTGGCATATCCTCAGGTTGGTTCAACAGTCACTGTGTCACTTCATCTAGTTGAGGATCTTCGTCTCTTTCATTGTTCCTCACCCTTTCCAGACATGATGTACCTTTTCAAGTAGTGGTCTCTCCCAACAACAGGCCCAAGGGATGTGAGGAGGCTTTGTTGGTTTTGCCTCCAGAGAGTACTCTGGACTCTGGTTGCACTTTCTCCAAGGTCGATCTGCTTATTCTTTTTACAGGTCATGGGCTATTTGCCTTACATGGACAAATCTTAAAAACATTGTGCTGAACGAAAGACATAATTTGCAGAAGTGCTTATATTATGTGATCTCACTCATTAAATACCTAGATTAGGCACATTTACAGAGACTGGAGCTTATTAGTGTTTACTCTGCTGGCTTAGGGGTAAGGAATTGCCCTGTCAGCCAAGAGGTAAGTGGTTCACACCCAACAGCTTGCCTGCAGGAAAAAATGAGCAATCTTCTCCCATGCGTTTTATAGCCTCTGAAAACCTGCTGAAGGGGCAGCTATAACTTAATTCAGACTTGATGGTAAATAACAAGAGAGCTCCCACATATAGAACAACATCATCATATATATTATGGTGATTGTGATTGTTGTTGTTGTGTACCATAGAATCAGAACTAACCAATAGCTGCCCCTCTGGTGGGTTTTCAGAGGCAGTTAATCGCCCAGGAGGTGATTACCCATCCTTCACCCACAGAGCAGCTGGTGGCCTTGAACCGCATGTCTACGGGATTGCTGTGCAGCTTCATGCCATGAGGCCACCAGAGCGCCCCATAAACAATGGTAGAGTATATATTATTTTCATGATAGAAGACATATATATCTTTTACCATAAAATATTACACGTAATGTTGAGAAGAATGAGAATCCCAGAACACTTACTTGTGTCATGTGAACCTAAATATAGACATAGAAGCCGTCATTTGAACAGAACAAGGGAACATTACATGGTTTAAACTCAGGGAAGCTGTGTGACACCAGCATTATGTGTGTCCTTTCTCCATACCTATTAAATCTATATGCTGAGTAAATAATTTGCGAATCTGACTTTATGAAGAAGAACATGACAGTAGGACTGGAGGAAGACACATCATCAGCCTATGGAGTTGGCACAACTTTGCCAGCAGAATATCAAGAATTGAAGCATATACTACAGAAGATCCAAAGCTACAATTTTCCGTGTAGATTACACCTAAATAACAAGAAAACAAAATATGACAGAAGGAGATAAGTTAAGGACTTCTTTCTTCTTGATTCATAATCAATACCCATGGTAGCATAGGTTAAGAAATTAAAAGATGTGTTGCGTTGGGGAAATCTGCTGTCAAGGACCTCTTTAAAGAGCTAAAGAGAAAGGAGTTCTGCCAGTTTAAAGACTACTGTGTTCCTGAACCAAACCATACTTTCAGCTGCTTCATATGGATATGAAAGTTGGACAATGAGTTGCTGCTGTTGTTAAGTGCTGTTGAGTCATAGACAACTCATAGCGATCCTATGAATGAAAGATCTGAACACTTGTATAATTTTATCGTTTCTCCAGGTTCATAGAATTTCTGGAGGCAAACTATTTTGGAAGTAGATGCCACTCCTGTTTCCAAGCTTGTTTTAATTGTGGAGCTCCACCAAACACTGTCCATCATGAACAGGAACACTAAATAAGAACTGATACCTTTTAATTGTGCTGTTGGTGAAGAGTATTGAGTAGCCTGTGGGTTTCCAAAAGAACAAACACTGCCTGCCCTGGAGGAAGTGGACTCAGGGGGCTCCTTAGAGGCAAGGATGCTGTAACTTCATCTCATGTGCTTTGGTGTGTTGTTAGCTGGGAAAAAATATTGGGAAAAACAAGTCAGCCAAATAGAGAAAGACCTTCAGTGAGTGACTTCACACAGTGACTGCCACATTGTTATGAATTTTTTTAATAATGTTTTTATATTATACTGGTTTACTTACAAAGTTCATATACCTTGTTTTTCACACTGGATTGTGGATCATTCCCATTTCCTTTACCCCACCCCCATGATTACCACCCACTACTTGCCCATTCTCAGCCCTCTGCTCCCACCCTCCCCCTCTTGGATCCTCATTCACATTTTACTAATTGTCTTTCTATTTCTACAATAATGGTCTTTTCTACAATAACAGTATTTGTTCTTATAAGACTGAGTTAATTCACTTATCATAATGTTCTCTAGCCCCTCCCAAGTTAGGTGGCGATTTTCAAAATCGTTGCTCCTGCATGCGGCATAGTTTTCCATTGTGTGACTGTTGCATAATTTCTCAATCCATTTCATTGTAATTGGTCATTTGGACTGTCTCCACATTCTTGTGATGGTGAATAAAGCTGCCATATAAACATTGGTGTACAAATATCCATTTGTACCTCAGTTCTAATTTCCTTGGGGTATATTCTAAGAATAATAGCTGGGTCATATGGAAATTCTATGTTCAGTTTTTTGAGGAAATGCCAAATTGCCTTCCAGAGTGGTTGTACCATATCACAATCCCATGAGTGTATGAGAGTTCTTATCTTGCCACATCCTCTCCAACATTTGTTACTTACTGTTCTGTTAAACTTTGCCACTGCTACTGGAGTGAGATGGTACCTCATTAGGGTTTTGATTTGTATCTCTTTTTGCCATTTATTTCGAGCATTTCTTCTTATGTCTGTTGACTATTTGAGTATCTTACGCTGTGAAAATTCTTTCCATGTCTTTTGCCCATTTTGAAATTGTGTTATCAATCTTGTTATGAACCTTTATCTTGTGGAGGCCCAGGAGTATTCTGTAAACATTTATGAGATCCTTGTAACAGTTCCCTTGAGCATATGGACATCATATTGACACAATAGGGCAAGGTTATAATCTGTTAATTATAGAGTCATTATGAATTGTAACCAAGTAGACAGCTTCTACCAGCGATAATAACCAAAAAATAACTTTCAGTAAATTTCAACTTTGTGAAGTGATTGCTAACTTAAATGATAACTTTAAAAACTTTCATGATTTTTACTTTAATAAATTATGACTATTGCAAGAATAAGAAGGACACTTGGTGACATAAGTGGTAAAAGCATGTTACTGCTAATCTTTTTTTTTGTTTGTTTGTTTTTAAATTTTATTAGTTTTAATGAACATTTACAGGGATTTGGGGTTTTCATTCCTTCATTGCTGCACCATTCTCTCTACCCTCCTCTCCAGTTTGTTCTTCTTCCCCCGCCATCCGAATGTCTGTTTTAATTGTCCAATTGCCACAGTGCTTGTCAAAGTCGTTACTGTTAATCTTACTCTTGTTGTTGTTATGTGCCATTGAGTCACTTGCAATTCATAACTCATAGTGACCTCATGCACAACGGCTCTGAATACTGCTCTATCCTGTGCCAACCTTATTGTCTCTGACACATCTACTACCTAAATTACCCCAGTCACTGACTCAATCCACCTCATTGAGGGTCTTTCTTCCTTGTGTTGTCCTTCCACTATTTTAAGTATGATGTCTGTCTCTCTTCAAGAACTGGTCTCTCCTTGCAACATGCCCATAATATGTCAGAGGGAGCTTCAGAATACTTGCCTCAAAGACGCAGCCTGGTATCACTCTCTCCAGAGCAAACTTGTTTGTTCTCCTGGCAGTCCATGTTATAGCCAATACTCTTCTCTAGCACCACAGCTCAAAGGTATAAATTCTCTTTCCATCATCCCTAGTCCTTGTCCCAACTTTCTGACACATGGCAAGTAATTGTGAAAACAGTAGCCTGGACCAGGTGCACCTTAGCCTCCAGATTGACAGTGTTGCTCTTCAGTACTCTGGAGCAGTCCCTGACAACAGATTTACCTATTTCAATTCATGTTTTGATTTCCTGGCTGCTGGTATGAAAAGTGTTGATTGTGGAGCCAAGCAAACTAAAGCTTTTAATGATCTCAATCTCTTCCCTGTCTATCATGATGCTGCCAATCAGTCCAGTGGTGAAAATCTTTGTTTTCTTAATATTGAGCTTCAATCCATATTAAAGGCTGCAGTCCTTGACCTTCTGCAGTAAGCTCTTCAGGTCCTCCTCAGTTTCAGCAAGCAGGTTTGTATCATCTGCATAACTCAGGTTGTTGATGAGTTTTCCTCTAAACCTGATGCCACACTCCTCCTCATAAAGCCCAGCCTCCTGGATGACCTGTTCTTCATATAGATTGAAAAGGTGTGGAGATAGGACACATCCCTGGTGTACACTCTTCATGATTTTGAACCATGCAGTGTTTCCTTGCTTTGTTCTGACAACTGCCTCCTGTTCCAAGTATAGGTTTTGGATAAGCACAGTCAAGTGCTCTGGGATGCCCATTCTTCTCAAAGTCAGCCACAGTTAGTTGTGATCCATACAGTCAACTGCCTTTGCATAGTCAATGATATACATATACACATTCCTCTGGATTTGAAAACCCTATGTACAATAGAACACACTTAGACTAGCAGATATGGCAACCTCGGGTCAGACCAAAAATATGGAAACAAAAAGGAGGAAGAACAGTTGCAAGCAGACAGTAGTGATTGGAACGTGGTATGTGAGAAGCATGAATGTAGGAAAATCGGACATTGTTAAGAAAGAAATGGAACACATAAATATTGACATACTAGGTATTGGCAAAATGAAATGGACAGCCATGGAACATTTTGAATCAGATGGTCGTATGATCTACTATGCCGGAGATGAAAGGTGAAGAAAAATTGGGTTGCTTTCATAGTTAAAAAAAGTAATTTCTAGGTCCATGTTGAAATACAGTGTTGTGAGTGACAGGATAATATCCATATGCATACAAGGAAGTCCAGTGAATACCACTACCATTCAAATATATGCACCAACAACCAGCGTCAAAGAGGAAGAAATAGAAGATTTCTACTAACTTTTGTAGTCAGAAATGGAAAGAACTGCTAACTTAAAGTTTGGTATTTCTTGGAAACTACGGTTAAGTTCTACTTTATCTTAGACGGTCACCATTAGTCAGAATTGATTTCATAGAATTATTTGATTGTTTTGACATGGATTTTAATAGGATAATATTTTCCCCCTTTGCATTTGAAATCAAGGAGAGAATCTAAGTTCCTCTCAGAGTGTGGCAAAATTTCCAGATATCAAAATGCAAAACTTGTCCTCACTAGTCCAGTGTGTAAACATAGCGTGGACACCTGTCTAATGATTAATTTTTAATATGATTAGCTTTTAGAGTTTTTATCTTTGCCATCCTTATTCCTTTGTTTTGTATCACACTTTCTCAGCTATATACTGTTGGGATGATTTTGTTCTTTGTTTTTATGCAGCATGTTCCTATTTTTATTTAAATAGGTGAATTCTTTTCCTCATCACTGTTTATATAGCTATGATATGAAAGTGATATTGCATCCATGAGAAATATTTTATTGTCAGATTATATGTGAATTTTTCTTTTGTTTCCATCACAGCTTCCTATTGTCATTTCTTCAGGAGATATTGTTTTCTTTATGAAGGAAAATCATAAGCAAAATATTCATATGAGTGATCACTAGTAAGTAGTGATGAAGATGTTTGTCCACTGTAAGCTAGTTATTTGTCTAGTTACCAGTTTATCACACTGTAGTAGCTAAGATGTTTGAAGCTATATGACAGGTATTTCAAATGGCAGGAGGGTCAGTCATCCTGGGCAGACTTCAGAGAAGCTTCCTGGTGAAAACCATCTAGATAAAAGGTTTGGCAATCTGCTGATGGCAATTTGCCAATGAAAACCCTCTGGATCACAACAGAATATTATTTAGTATGGCACTGAAAAGACGCATACCAGGTTGGAAGGCACTTAAAAAGCACACAAACTTCCAAAATGCACAGGAGAATATACGTGATTGTAAAACAGTGCTGTTGTTGTTAAGTGCCGTTGAGTCAAGCATGACCTATACTAGCATTATGAACAACAGATCTGAACCCTGTCTTAACCTGAGCCATGCTCACAGTCTCTGACATACACGAACCCATCACTGCAGTCACTGTATCTATCCATCTGGTTGAGGGTCTTCCATACCTTTGCTGACCCTCCACCCTTCCAACATGATGTCCCTCTCCACAGAAATAGTTTATGACTTGGCAATATTTATTCTGTTATGAATGTTAATTGACAATCACAAGATCAATAAATTAGTAATAAAATATAGGGAGAAGGAATTATGGGCATACATTTCCTTAAAATATTGCTTTCCACCTGTTGTTTTATTGTTGTTGTTAGGTGCCGTTGAGTCAAGCATGACTCAAAGTAACCCTATGAAGCAAAGATTTTGACCCCTGCTCTATCCTGCGCCATCCTACACTTCCTGACACACAAGAGCCCATTGCAGGAGTCACGTTGTCAATCCACCTGGTTGAGGTTCTTCCTGTCCTTTACCAACCCTCCACCCTTCCCAACACCATGTCCTTCTCCAAGGAATAGGCCCTCCTAGCAATATGTCCAAAGTATGTGAGGCAAAGCCTCATCATTCTTGCCTCCAAAGAGCACTCTAGTTGTACTCTCTCCAAAGACATATCCGGTTGTTCTCTTAGCCATCCATGGGATGCTTAGTGCTCTTCTCCAACACCACAGCTCAAAGACGTCAATTCTTTTTGTGTCATCCTTATTCATTGTCCAGCCCTCAGATACATACCAAGGAATTGGAGAGATTATGGCCTGAATCAGACTGACATCACTACACCTCAATAATTAGTTAAGGTTCCTAACTGCAGATTTTCCCAGTGCAATGTGTCCCCTTATTTCCTGATTGCTGGTACCAAGGTGTTAATGGTGGACCCAAGCAAGATGGAACTGTTGCCAGTCTCAATCTCCTCTCCATCCACCATGACTCTGCCTATCGGTCCAGTGATGAGCATTTTCATTTTCCTGACATTGAAATGCAGTTCATACCGAAGGCTTAATTCCTTGATTATCTGCCACAAGTGCCTCAAGTCCTCCTCTCTTTCAGCAAACAAGGTTGTGTCCTCTGCGTAATGCAGGTTATTGATGAATCTCCCTCCAATCCTGATGCCACATTCCTCCTCATAGAACCCAGCTTCCTGGACTCTCAGACTCTTTCAATTTACTAATCTGTTTTTCTACGTGTTTTTACTTTCATGAACACCTACCTTTGACTTTGTCTATGATCTGCTACCCTCTCTATCTGAAAGCAGTGCAGCATTATGGAGAGAGGTAACTATCTTGTAGCAAATAAACGATCTTGAAAGGATTTACCTATTGCTTAAGGAGAAGTTAAAAAGAAAATATCCCTTCACAGATCTTTCTTTAAAAAAAGAAAAGAAAAACAGTCATGTAAGTGTTAACAAAAGTGAAGTAAAAAAACAAGATAGATTTTTATTTAACCTAGTGATATACGCATATTCATTTTACACGTGCTAGTAAAATACTGTTTATTATTTGGTGCTATCACTAACTCCAGTTCATAACGACCCTGTGAAAAACAGATGGAAACCTTGCCCTGTCCTGTGTCAGCCTTACAACCCCTACCATATTCAAGCCCATCCCTGTGGCTACTGTGCCAATTAATCTCATTCGTTAAGGGTTTCCCTCTCTTTGGAGTATGCTCTACTTTTCTAAGCAAGAGTAAAACCAGCCACTTTAAAATGCCCACTTTGGGCACAAATTGATGAGATTTTGTGGTGGTCATTCAGATTCTACACATGAAGGTCTTTAATGTCAGCTTTAGATGTTGGACGGTTTTTTGTTGTTTTTTGTTTGTTTGTTTGGCTTGAAATCAAGTTGAAGAGAAAAGGCAAATAGCTGTTGGAAAAACATTAAAGTGATACCACCGAGTGGACTTGGGATAACAATAACTTAGTCATGGTTTAGAATTGAAGAGACACAGACACATTTTGAAGTGAAAATCAATGTGATAACAGTCAAGATTGTGGAAGCTACGGGGACGGAAGTGCAGGGCAGGCTGGTGACAATGGAAGCCTTGGGTGAATCCTTTGCTATGGAGGAGCTGACAGCCACGAACGCCGGGGGAAGTCCTGTGTCTGGCTCTGGCTACTGGGGTTTGCACAGTGATCAGGGAGTGTAAATGCTTCAGATGTGCAGAGGAGGGACATAGCCGTGAACAAACGCACCACAGAGACGGCTGTGGATCTGCTGTGGCCAGACAAAGAGAAAGCCACCGCCATCCATGTTCCCAGTTCCTAGGCATGCCTCGCAATTAGGTCTCCCTTTGTCTTGTTTGTATGCTTGTTGGGCAGAAAAGGATCTAGTCTTTAATTTAGAACTTGTGATTCCAATACAATAGACACTGGGTTAAAAAAAAAAAAAAGCCAAAACTGTGTAAGCCTTACAAGATAAGACAATGTTATCTTATTGACAGCTATCAATAGTAGATAATGAGATCTGAGTTTGAACTTCCTTGAATAAACAAGAGATTGAGGCTGCCATGGATTAGAAAGGAAATTCTAATTACAAGGAGCTCTTAGCTTGAATTTGAGGATTAAGCATGAATATAATCAACTTGTAGCACTGTGGTGTTTTGAATGTCATAATGAAAATGTTTTATTGTTATTCTTTGATAAGTAGAATTTTAAAGAAAAATGCTTTTATCTCTTTACAAACAGAGTTACGGTAAGTGTAAATATGACATATAAGCACATTCCATAGGTTTTAGATTCCCCCCACCCGCCAGTTTATAGGCTATCATTATAAATTTCCTGAGATGTAAAGAAATAGAAGTAGCTCAGATGTTGTAATAAAATTCTGTTAGAATGGGAGAGGCTAGAGAGCATTATGCTGAATGAACTAATTCAGGCACACGAGAACAAATACTGTAAGGGTCCATTATTGTAAAAACAGAAGGATAAGCGACAAGAGGTGTACACATATTCACAGGGGGAAGGGGAGAGAGTGAGGGGGCTGGGGGATAGGGAGGGAGGGACACCCTGAGGTCATAGAGTTTGGTGGGTGGAGGGAGGGGACAAAAAAAGGCAATGTATATAAATCAAACAAAATAAAAATACTCAGGATTAACTGAGTCCAAATACTCATGTTTCTCAGTCTCTCTGTAAAACTAATTTCTGCATTGTGTGGAAGTATGGTCATTATTAAGCACCTCATTTTTTTCTCACTGTGGTTTAAAAGACATGTTCTAGTTCTGAACAGTTCCAGAAGCTGGTGTTTTTTTTTTTTTTTTTTTAAACCTGGTTAGCGGTTCTAGAAAGTTGAGATCTTTTGGAAGGAAGAGTTGAGAGAGAGATTTTAAAAATTCTTTCTTATAAATGAGAGTTTGAAATAGAAACTTTGAACTTGCTGAATTTAAGGTGATGGCCTCCCAAGGGCAAAGAGAAACTGCCTTGTTTCTCTTCAAAGTGCAGGTAATTTTATAATTTATGTAGATATATTACATATATATTTTATATATTTTTTGCATGAATAAGTAGTTTTCAAAGTGATCCTCTTTGCCTGCCTCTCTCAACTCATGTGGTGTTCTTATCTACCACCTCCTCACTAGAGAGCATTGCCACTTTTAAAGCCAATAATGTTCTCTCAAGACCATTTATACAATGGGGAACGAATTTTTTAGAAAGATGAATAAAGTAACATATAAGCATAACTTCTCCTTATCACCATTCTGTTCATGGTGGGTGGTTTTTGTGTTTGTTTTTTTTTTTCAAATTTACACTATTATAGAAAAGTGTGGAAGGGAAACACAGACACACACACACACACACACACACAGAGGTATAAATGTATGTGTGTGTCTCTATACATGTCTTCACATCTGTGTGTGTGTGTGGGGGGGTATTTTTCTTTTAAAGATCTCATGGTAAAACAGCTATCAAAGGATTTAGCCTCGTTCTTTGGACAAAAGCAATCCTTGACTTTTGACTCTGTCTTGTTGAATCTGCATTAACATGGACTCCATAAACTGCCCACATTAAGAAAGAAGGGGTCTTGTTTTTTTTATACTTACAAATCAAAGCCTGAACAATTGTGAAGGAGACAAATACTCTTTGCTAAGAAGTAGCGTCATGCTACGTTTTCTTTTTACTTTTGGAGAACAGTACAAACCAAACAGGTTGCTGTCGAGTTGATTCTGACTCAAATCGAGCATACTGACCAGAGCAGAGCCACCCCAAAGGGGCTCCACGGCTGATGTCCCCATGGAAGCAGTCTTTGGTGAAGTGAGTGACTGGTGGATTCCAGCCCTGCCTGACCTTCTGGATAGCAGCTGGGTACTTAGCAATTGCATCACCAGTGTTCCTTTCAGAGGGAAAGCAGAAATGTAGGACACTGTGAGCCTAAAGTGTAGAGTAGATTCTGTTTCATGACACTACATGACAACAAATCCATTTGTTCTCTGACATCTCTTCAGGATCAGGGGAAGCTGTCTTAGCGTTCTCTCGAGGACCAAGTGGTAGTTTAAAACTGCCGAATTTTCAGTTAACATCCTAAAATTTAACCTTCTATGCTACCATGGTTCTACTGGGGGACAGAAGTATACTCTTCAAAGAACATGAGGCATGGGCAAGAGGTTTGAATCTTTCACATGTAAATAGAAAGACAATGTAAGTTGTTATGTGCCATGGAGTTGCGTGCCACTCATAGAGAACCTATATACAATAACAACTCTCAACCCTTCTCTATCCCGAACCGACCTTATTGTCTCTGACACACCTACTACCCACATTTCCCCAGTCAATGAGTCAATCCATTTCAGGTTCGTCCTGGAGAGGCTGAAACCAGGCTGCTCCTTGGAGACAAGGATTCTGAAGTTCCATCTGGCATACTTTGGACATGTTGCAAGGAGAGGCCAGTCCTTGGAGAGGGACATCATGCTTGGACATCACCCTTGGGAGGGTGGAGGGACAGCACAGGAAGGAAGACAATGTAAGTAAATTAATTTTGTCCCCTAAGTTTTGTGTTTACAGCAAAAGACACAAGGGAGATGAGAGAGAGGGTTTGAATGTACATTTGCATTTAAATCACTTACTATGGTAATCAATAGTAGCTTTTTACATAATCATGTGTATGTGTGTCCAAGTGACATAACAAAAATCTATGAATTTTCTGAGATCTATTTATAATAAGTAAAGGATTATAGTTGATCAGACTATGTTTATAATCTGAATTTGTGGTTTTACTTTAAAAAAAAATCCTCAAACACTTCTAGTCTTAATTTAAACGTTACCTAATCAGACAGTCCACTCAAATCTAAAATTGTTTCATCCCAGAATGTTTGTCTCTCTTACTGCATGTAATTTATTAATTTCACCTCAAATAGTGTCTAACAGATGATAGGTGTTCAACAAAAGTGTCTTCAAGGAATGGATAGAGGAACAGATGAATCAATAGTGAGGCATAGTAGGTAAGAGAATGGGTCTCTAATCACAATGCTTGGCTACATCTTTACCTCCTAATAGTTGTATAATTCTGGTAATCTTTTGTATGTTAAGTTTCTCTTTCTGTCTCATCTGTAAAATGAACAATAGCTCCTGTTCAATGGATTATTTTGAGGTCAAGGAAATCATTACATGTTAAGAATTTATACCAGCACATTTTATTTTCTTTGTAAACATTTCATGAGGATTTAGGTGAAAATGTACAGAGAAAATTGAACTCCCTATCAAGTCAATATATATTTTGTTTCATGACATTATTCAGGCCATCTTCTTGGTAACTACTCAAAAGGTTGCTTGCCATTATATTTTCCCTTCACCTTTAGCTATATAAAGTTGAAATTTGAGATTCTCCAGGGAGCTCTGGTGGTCTAATAGATAAAGAGTTGTGTGTCAATTCAAGGTGGCCTACACCCACCAGGTGCTCCATGGAGAAAGATGGTCAGTCTCCTCACATGTGGCTTACAGCTTCTGAAAACCAGCTGAAGGGTTGGCTATGAGTCAAATTTGATGGCACACAACAACAACAACAACAACAACAACAACTTATCTTTAAAATGATAAATGAATATACAATAGTGCGTATCTCTATATGATTCTAGGTGGCTCTGAGAGCCTAGTCAGTGAAGAGTGGTGTTGCCAAATCAGACACATGCAGTTGGAATCCAGCTACTCTATGGGAGAAAGACGAGCAGCCTCCTCTCCTGTGACTTACAGGCAGGCTCTGGAAGCCAGTGAAGGGTCACTTCTGAGTCGATTCTGACTTAGTGGCACATAATAATAGCAACAGCAATGTGATTACAAAAATGAAAAAAAAAGGTTGATCAAGAACAGTTTCACCTTATTCTTGCTTCATAATCCTCAGTTGCCCACCTCCAGGATAATGTTTCTAACTGAGTTAGTACAATAGACCTTGAACTATACAGATAAGGGAACTCATCCAGAAAATGAAATTATATTCCCAAGATTGTACTGCAGACTAATGGCTCAAATTAATATGCATTCTTGACTTTAAGTCAGAAACTTAGTATAATATAATCACTGACAAAATTCTCAAGTTGGAAGAAATTTTACATGCCGCTTGTTTAACTATTCTTGATGAAGAGTGTGTTAATCATAAACCACGTGCAGGGCAACATGGACCCCTTCTCGTCAGATTTGATGGTATCATTATAGGGTTTATAGATCTCAAAATGTGTTAGGAAAGCTATATTTCCACCTAAAATTATTCTAATATGTGTGTGATTTTTCTGCTTGTCTCTTTTGATTAGGAATACTGGATAATCTGGGACAATACTTCTCAGAGTTTATTAGGTATATAAATAATTAGAGAAATTTTTTAAAAACACTAGAATCTTCTTTGAGAAGTGTAGCAGGTGACATATGCATTTCTCACCAAATTATGTGTGATGTTAATATTTCTGGTTCACGGACCACATTTGGATGAACAAGGCCACAAAACACTTTGTTCAATCTATTGTATGTGTATAACATACATCTATGTGAATATTGTAGAACTAAAAGAGACATGACTAGAGTTGAAGAAGAGATTATTTATAGAAAAAAATTCAATTAGGAAAATACTTTTCCAAAGAAAGTGAGAAAAGTAGTTTGTAAAAAAGAGAGGGATCAAAAAAGTGTGAAATTGGAGCCATCTTTTTCATTCAAACTCACTAAGATTTTGGATGTCTTCACCTAGATGTTTCACAGGCTCCTCAAACTCCATATGTCCATTTATTATTTTCTCACAGTTCCAATCTGCTACAGTGAAACTAGAAACCTGAGATTTTAACCTATAATCCATCCTGACATTCTCTCCTCACATTTAAAGAATTATAAAGTCAATAGTTAACTCTTCAGTCTATCTCAGTCTTCTTATACTTCCCATTCTTCACTATGCCTGGATCAAGTTAGGTCTTCATCTTCTTATAGATGATCTAGTAAAACTTTCCTAATTGTTATTCCTGAGTCTTGGATTATTTTCCTCTAGACCAAAAGGCATAGATGGGGAAGGGATTGAGATTGTTCACAGCTTCAGTTTGCGTGGTTCCACAGTCAACACTCATGGCACCAGTAGCCAGGAAATGAAAAGACATATTGTGATGGGAAAGTCTGCTGTTAGGAACCTCTCCAAAGTACTGAAGAGCAATGGTGTCACTCTGGAGACTAAGGTGCGTCTGATACAGTCCATGGTTTTTGCAATCACTTGTTATATGTCAGAAAGTTGGACAATGACTAGGGAGGATAGAAGGCGAATTGATGCCTTTGAGCTGTGGTGCTGGAGAAGAGTATTGAGGGTACCATGGACTGCTAGGAAAACAAACAGATTCATCGTGGAGAGGGTGAAGCCGGGCTGCTCCTTGGAGGCAAGGATTCTGAGGCTTCGTCTGACATACTTCGGACATGTTGTAAGGAGGGAATGGTCCTTGGAGAAAGACATCATGCTTGGGAGGGTGGAGGGACAGCACAGGAGGGGAAGACCCTCTATGAGGCGTATTGATTCAGTGACTGGGGTAATCAGGGTGGGTGTGTAGGAGATGGAGTGATTGGCACAGGACAGAGCAGAGTTTAGGGCTGTTGTACATAGGGTCTCTATGAGTCGCAAATGACTTGATGGTCCATAACAACAGCAATAACAACAACAATCTTCCTCTAAGGTAATCAGGCTTTTGACTGTGTGGATGACAACAAACTGTGGCTAACTCTGAGAAGAATGGAAATCCCAGAACACTTGATTGTGCTTATGCGAAACCCATACTTGGATCAAGAGGCAGTCGTCAAAACAGAGCAAGGAGAGCAATGGTTCAAAATTGGGAAGGACATCTGCCAGGGATGTATTCTGTCTCCATACTTTTTCAATCTGTTTGCAGAACAGATCATCGGAGATGCTGGGCTGTACGAGGAGGAAGGTGGCATCAGGATTGGTGGGAGATTCATCAACAACCTGCATTATTCAGATGACACAACCCAGCTTGCTGAAACTGAGGAGGACCTGAAGAGCTTGCTGAAGAAGGTCAAGTACTGTATGTGGCCTTCAATACAAAGCTCAACATCAAGAAAACGAAGATTCTCACCACTGGGCCAATTGGCAACATCAGTATGGCTGGTGAAGAGATTGAGAGAGTTAACAGTTTCAATTTGCTTGGCTCCACAGTCAACACTCTTGGTACCAGCATCCAGGAAATCAAGAGATGAATTGCATTGGAAAAGTCAGCTGTCAGGGACCTCTCCAGAGTACTGAAGAGTAGCAACATCAGGCTAGAGACTAGGGTGTGCCTGATTCCGGCTATAGTTTTTGCAATTGCGTGCTATGCATCAGAGAGCTGGGCAGTGACTAGGGATGATAGAAAGAGAATTTATGTCTTTGAGTTGTGGTGCTGGAGAAGAGTGTTAAATATACCATGGACTGCTAGGAGAACAAACAGGTTTGTCCTGGAGAAGGTGCAGCTGGAATGCTCCTTGGAGTCAAGGATTCTGAAGCTTCCTCTGACATACTTCGGGCATGTTGCGAGGAGGGACCAATAACTGGGTAGGGACATGATGTTTGGGAGCATGGAAGGACAGTGCAGGAGAGGAAGACCCTCAATGAGATGGACTGATTCAGTGATTGGGGTAGTGGGAGTCGGTGTGCTGGAGACAGTGAGGTTGGCACAGGATAGAGCAGAGGTTAGGGCTCTTGTCCATAAGGTGGCTGTAAGTTGCAAACAACTCAATGGAATATAACAACAAGGTAGTCAGAAGAAGACAGAGAGAATGCACAGAGTCACTGTAGCAGAAAGAATTGATTGATACTGAAAAATTTCAGGAAGTACCATATGAACAGGAGCCAATGGTAATGAAGAAGGAAGTCACAGCTGCATTGAAGTCATTGGCAACAAATCAGACTCCAGGAATTGATGTGATAAAAATGGATTTGTTTCAATCATCAGATGCAGCCTTACATGTGCTCACCAATCTATGCCAGGAAGTCTAGAGGATGGCTGCCTGGCCAAGAGACTGGAAAAGGTCCATATTTGTTCCCATTCCCCACAAAAGTTGACCAACTGAATGTGGAAATGATAAAACAATATTGTTAATATCACATGCAAGCAAAATGCTGCTGAGAATCATTCAAAAGCAGCTAGAACAGTACATAGTTAGGAAGCTACCAGAAGTTCAAGGAAAATTTAGAAGAGGCTGTGGCGCCAAGGATATCATTGCTGATGTCAGATGGATGCTGGCTGAAAGTAAGGAATACCAGAAAAATGTCTATTTGTGCCTTATTGACTGTGAGGATCATGACAAGTTGTGGCTGACACTGAGAAGAATGAGAGTTCCAGAGAACTTAACTGTGCTCATGTGGAACCTGTACCTGGACCATGAGGCTGTTGTGTGAACAGTGCAGGAAACATTGTATGGTTTAAAATTGAGAAGGGAGTGTGTCAGCGTTGTATTCTTTCTCCATACCTATTCAATCTGTATGCTGAGCAAATTGTATGAGAAACTGGACTCTACGAAGAGGAGTGGAGCATCAGATTTGGAAGGATACTCATCAACAACATGAATTATGTAGATGACACCGCCTTGCTTGCTGAAATTGAAGAGGACTTGAAAGACTTGTTGCAGAAGATCAAGGAATGCAGCCTTCAGTATGGATTGCATCTCAATGTTTAAAAAAACAAAGATTCTTACCACTGGACTGGTAGGCAGTGTCATGATAGAGAAGACATTGAAGCTATCAACAACTTCGTCTTGCTTAGGTCCACTATTAACACCCTTGGTACCAGCAATCGGGAAATAAGGAGACACATTGTTGTTGTTGTTAAGTGCAGTCAAGTCGCAGGTGACTCATA
>NW_006399941.1:922443-944799 GCF_000299155.1 Elephantulus edwardii | reverse complement strand
CTCAATGGCACCTAACAACAATAAGGTAGTTTTCAGGGGAGCTCTGTTGGCATAGTCCATGCTTCGCTACTGCAAAGGCTTTATCTCTCTGATGAATTGAGTTCACCTCCTGATCCTTGAGAGAAAGATGAGACTTCTCCTTCAGGATGATTTTCAGACTCAAAAACACAATGAAGGATCAGCTATCAATTGGTTCTGACTCAATGGCACTGAGTGATTGAAGTTAATTTTCACACTGATTCCAGAGTGACTGCTGTCAATGATTGTGAAGGATCTGAACTTTTACCCTATTTAAAAACTAACAAGCCAGTTTGCCCCAGGGTCAAGGATGTTGGCAGAAGCATGAGATATTTTTGGCCGGCGACAAGGAACGGTTTACTACTCCCAGCCACAGCAGTAGATAGAGTGTCATCGTTTCTCTTGTGTCAGTTCTCCAGGCACCAATTCTTACATGGCAACACGATGAGTGTCAGGTGGCACTTCCATACCCAGTGGGTTACACTGCAGGCATGGAATTCTCAATTTAGAAGACCTCAGCCATTTATAAGAGGCTACCAGTCTGCTCTGAAGGAAGGCATTCTCTTTATTATGCTTGATAGTAAAGAATTCTGTCTTCTAGCCTAGAAGGAGACCGTGTGTAAATTTGAGATAATCATGGATATTCTTTTCCACCAATCTCCACACCTTGTTTCTTCATTGCTTTGGTTTTTGGCCAATTTTTATCAGGTGTAGGCCACTCCGTTGGCCACTATAGTTAATCAGAATGACAAAGGATGGTACAAACTCTGTTTAATTTGTCTCATGTAACATTTAATTAAGGCTACTGTCAACAGGACACTAGGCAGCAGGAAGGAGCTGACCTGCAGCATGAACCTGTTTCATGTTTCCCAGGGTCACGAAAGTGATCAGCTGAACAAATCTGATAAACCAAGCAGGGATGATTGTAGAAGCCAGGTGGCTCTCTCTTTATGTTTTTCTGTTGAATTTCCATTTGACTCAAGGCATTAATCCAGGCACAGCACGGTGTATCAGTGTTTGCACAAACTGTACTTTGACCCCCGACGAGGATGTCTAGGACAATTCTATAATTTGCAACAACCTTGAAAGAGGGTTGAGGCTGCCCTAAATACCTTTCAAAGGCAAGGTGGTGTCGTTGACCCGTTCAGCCAAATTAGGGACAATGTTTCTCCCAACATTTTATAATTGAATGATCCCCATCATAAGACAACTTTCCAAAGTTGCACATAAACAGCAAGTTGGTTGTTCCCTTGGAAACTTCTCAGAAACGAACGATGTTCTCATTTTGGACAGCACTTCTCAGTCACTTGAGGGCCATGTAATCTACCGGTGGTATTTTTCTAATATTTACGGTGCCTTATGCTATGCCTACTGGGTAACTGAAAGTGTTTTTAGGAAAGAATCAAGCAAAGGTCTGGCTTCTCCACTGGAAGTAAAATCCTTGGATATTTTGTGGTTCATTTGCGAACAAAGTATTTTTTCCAACTGTTGGAACTTTTCTAAGCAGGACATTAGTACGTGACAGAGGTCAATAGTATCTTGAATGTGGTCTCTTGGGTGAATGATAGGCCTGTGTTTCCTAGCTCTGTTTTAAAAAAAATTGCCAAGTGGCATTTGTCATAACTAAGACTGGGGTGACAAAAAAAAATAAAAAAGACTGGGGTGACTGTGTACACACACATTTGGAAATGTTAACAGGAAGAGGTGCAGGAGCTGGAGCCGCATTTCCTGTTCTTGGTGAGGAGAATGGTGCTAAATTTTTCAGATACTTGCTATAGTGTAGGTCAGCATCCCCAGGCTCTTCTCCTTTGTGAAAAGTTCTCAGGTGTGGAGGTCATTTTCAACTTGAACCCTCTAGGAATCTCTTGGAGCACTGTAATCTAAGCACTGGGCTGCCAACCCCAAAGTTGATAGTTTGCATCTACCATCTGCTCCATAAAAGAACAATGAGGAAATGTACTCCTGTAAATATTTTTCAGATTTCCATCCTGAGAAATCCTATGAGGAAAATTCTACTCAGTCCTATAGGATTGTTGTAAGTTGAGATCCAGTCCACAGCATTGATTTCGGTTTGTCAGCTGCCTTTGTTGTTGCTTTTCTTTTCATCTTTACAAAACTGATGTAGAAATGCTTTTATTTTGTTCTAATTATTTCTTACTTACATTCAGATACATCATATACAAGGAAGGAAGAGGGATATTTTTAGAAAAGTTTCTAAGATCTGTAGTGTTCCAACCTTGCCCCATGGGGCTATTGTAAGGAGACTCAGAAAATAACATATGAAACCAAGTGATAAGAATCCTTATGATTTAGACCTCGTCATCTAGCAAGAGGCTCCAAATGCCTCATCTGCATCAAGTGTGAATCCCGTAAGGATCCCTTTTGGTTCAGCTGCCGTCAAAGAGGATATCAACTAGGTGGTCCTAGAATTACTGTTAGGGGACAGGGTCATGACCAGGAATTGCCAGAATCAGAATGAAATGAAAATTTTCCAAATCAGTCTACGTAACTTCTTCCCATCACTCTTTTCCCCTCACATTATTTTTGCTGTTATAATGTACCATTGAGTTGCAACCAACTCATAGCTGACCCTGAAGTAGGTTTGCAGAGGTTGTGAATTGCAAGGGAGGAGACTGCCTGTTTTCCCCCCCTTGTAGCAATTGATGGATTTGAAATGTGTGCCTTTGAGTTGACAGTGCAACTCCCAGACCTCCCTCCCTGGTCATTATTTAAAAGCAATTCTTTCTTGCTTTGTATTACTTCAATATTACTTCTCCCCCTCCCACAAAACCATATTGAATAGCTGTGCTCTGGCTACATGTCTGTTTTCCCTACAAAATAGTGCACTGTTTAAGGCAAAGAATTTTGGCTTTTTGCTTTTGTATTCAGTTCCTAAGATTCTCACCACTGGGCCAATTGGCAGCATCATGATAGATAGTGAAGAGGTTGAGATGGTTAACAGCTTTAGTTTGCTTGGCTCCACAATCAACACCCTGGATAACAGCAGCCAGGAATTTAAAAGACAAATTATATTGGGAAAGTCTGCAGTCAGAGACCTCTCCAAAGTACTGAAGAGCAACAATTTCAGTCTGGAGACTAAAGTGCACCTGATCCAGGCCATAGTGTTTGCAATTTCATGCTATGCATCAGAAAGCTGGACAATAACTAGGGATGATAGAGGGAGAATTGATTGATACCTTTGAGCTGTGGTGCTGGAGAAGAATATTGAATATACCATGGACTACTAGGAGAACAAACATGTTCGTCCTAGAGAGGGTGCTCTTTGGAGGCAAGGAGTCTAAAGCTTCAACTGACATACTTTGGACATGTTGCAAGGAGGGGTCAATCCTTGGAGAGGGACATTATGCTTGAGAGGGCAGAGGGACGACAGTGTAAGAGAGGAAGACCCTTGGTGAAATGGATTGATTCAGTGACTGGGGTAATGAGGGTAGGTGCGTTAGAGACAATAAGATTGGCACAGGATAGAGCAGGGTTTAGAGCTGTTGTACAGGGTCTCTATGCGTCTCAGGTGAGTCAATGGCATATCACAAGAATAATATTCAGTTTCTAAAACCACTGGGCTCAGTGACTAAATACTATGTTGTTAACTGAAAAGTCAGCAATTGGAATACACAATAAGGGAGAAAAGACCTGGTGATCTGATCCTAAAAAGATTATAGCCTAGGAAGTCTTGCATGTCGGTTCTACTTTGTCATATAGAATATCTCTGCGTAAGACTGACTCCGAGTTCTATAAATTCAGAAGGGTTTACTACATGAAAAAGTTTCTTAACCAGAATTTGATGAGGAAGAGTGGACTAGGACAGTAGTATTCAAATTAATGATGAATTACGTAAAATGAACTCAAAGAAACAGACTCACGACCATCAATTCAGTTCTGACTCACAGAGACCCTCGTTAAATTTCCAAGGGTAAAATGGTTGGAATCCACTTAAAAGGAAATGCTTATTAATCAGTTATGTGTAGCAGAAACAGTAGGTTTTGGGATAAATATTCCATGTTTCTTTAAAAATTATTTTATTCTCTATTACTTCAGAAAAATGAAATGAAAATCTAGGAGATGAATGTACTTTTCTTGTATTTTCCCTTTCCATTGCAATAAACTACTTAGTAATGTTTTGACATTTAATAGCTATCTATAGAATTATTTGATTGGATTATGTTCAGATTATTTTTGAGTCCTAATGATGCTTATCAAATTAGGTTTATTGAAGTAAAAAAAAAACCATCAGACTAAATTTCAAAGTGGCTGCCTGTGATGAATGACAACTTCTCTAAAGAACTGAGTCTTTTTTTTTATTATTATTACTAGAAAGATTTCTTTAAATTCTAAGGTTTGTTCAGACAGTTTGCTGTGAGCTTAGGCCACAGTGGGAAAAGGTCTTTGGTACTTCGGCTTAAAGTGCTGATGGGCTTATAGGTCAGAAGTTCTGTTAACCAGTTTTCAAGCAACATGAGAGGAGAAGAACTGCTGTGAATAAGAAACAGTGATGCTGAATGGGACCCTAAATAATGAGCTTGTCTCTGGATCCCTGGTGATCCAATGGCATGTCTTACTTGCTGACTTTTGAGTCCCAGTTAGTGCTTTAACGCTGTTTTACAAGCCACTCCCTCCCCTGCTTTCCTCTGGTTTCTTCTGAATGCACACCACAGGAAGTGAAATTTACAGCGTGCTTTGACAGACATTCCAGAGCCTTTGGGCTTTAGGAAGACAGGGAATGTATTCAGAAGCTTCCTGCTTGGTGATGGGGGACTGTTGTTCTATTATACAGTGCCTAAGTGAACTTTGCCCCCCACAAATTGCCCTTGGGCAAGACATTAAAAACAAGAGAATTCCAAGAAAGGCACATAACACGGGAAGAGACAGAACCCATTCATTTCCACTTAGGTTCCTATTTTCAGCCACACATTTATCATTTTCTGGTTTAATTCCTCCTAAGAATGTTGGTAATTTAAGGTTTTGTTTTGTGCTAGTATGAAATTGCTTTTTACTTTCCCCCTTAACTTGCTGAAACATTGATCTAATTTAGGAGCAAGGAATTGGGAGACAATTTGTTCAGCATGCCTGCTTGAGGGTTGTACGATCTTGAATTTGAAGAACACTGCAGATGTTGTATCTTACCTTGTGAACTCTTAATTTCATTAAGCAAACTGTTTCACTTCTAGTGTCTAATTCAATAGTGATTTCCCCTCTCCTCTTCTTAGCAATGATAGTCCTTGTCTTCTGGGAAGAATATATTCTACATGTAAACCAAAACCAAAACCTGACCACAGCAGCGGGTTCATAGTCATGGTGACCCTCTGCTTGGGGTCTGAGGCTATGTCTCTTAATGTAAGGAGATGGCCCATCTTCCTCCTGAGGAGTAGCTGATGGATTCAAACTGGTAACCTTTTGGTAAGTAGAATAGCATGCAAGGCACTGGAATGTGCTGAAACTAGAGTTCTCTTTATCTCTTCCCCACTTGCTATTCTGTGTCCCAGGAGGAGGTGAGTTGAGGTGACTGTAGTTTAGTGAACCGACACACACATAGTGGCAGTTTGGCAAAACAGGTGAAAAAATTTTACTAAGGCAATACGACAGAGATATAGGCAGCGAAAGACATAGTCATGCAAAAGAAAAAAGAGGGTAAAGGATAAAAAGCGTCCTTGGAAAGACAGGAGTGAACCTAGCCGACCTTTTAGCATGCTGTCAACATAACAGGACATAAATAGAGGGATGGCTATGTGGGTACTGCTTTTACTGACTCCCAATCCCATGAGACTTGCTCCTAGTCGCGGCCCACCTAGGGACTTGTGTGATTGGCCGGAGAGGGGGCTAGTTGCTGGAGTAACCACCTTTTGGCTCCTGCTGGAAATTGTATTGGTGCAAATGTAATAATTTCCTTCCCGTTTCCTGGGAGCCTCCAGCCCCTCTTCTGTGAGAGTGAGAGAGACCAGGCAGCCATTCTACCCCTTAACAGACACCAGGCCACCACCGTTCCTTTAACGGCAGTTCTGTTGTCTTTTTGTCTTTGAGGGACTTAGGGAAAAGAAGAGAGTTGTATTCAGACCTTGGTTTGCCCATCATCTGGTATAGTACTTGGCACAGAAGGAGCATATTATCTATTCCCTGTTGAATTGAATAAAATTCGGCTTCAGCCTCATCTGAAAACTTAGTAAGATCGCTTAATTTTAATCGGAACATGGAAGAGAAATTGATATAATGCTCTCATTCATGAACAATAATTCGACTTAAGGGCACTTGTGAGACCACAGACGGGAACTGCAATTCTCTAGAGGAGTTTTCAAAGCTTTTTCTTTCCTCTTTATAATGTTATAATAGTCTTCTAAGTTTCCATTTCTGGTACTTGAATCCTTAGTGGACACCTGAGTCAAGTTTATCTTCTGGAAACACTTCTTCTAGTTTGTCTTTTAACACTTCCCCATTGGCAAAGAGTGAACTTGACCATTTTGCATCCCAGGCAGTGTCTAGTATGACTCCTTGTACAGTTATTCAATGGATGTTCATTAACAGGCAGATAGAAGCCTGAAGGTGGACTTCTTAAAAAATTTCTATTTTATTTTATTTTATTATTTTGCGTGTATACTTTCAAATTGGATCTGATGGGTACAGGAGATGATTGCCCCTCTTCCAGCAGAGCATCTAGTGGACTCAAACCGTGTACCTCTGGAATTGCAGTGCAGCTTCTTGCCCTGAAGGTTGTTTTAACAGTGCGCAGCTGGGCTCTGCATTTAGTGGAATGTTGTTAAACTCATTGTGTGTGTGTGTGTGTGTGTGTGTGTGTGTGTGTGTGTGTGTACATATATATGGAAGGAAAGAGATACAGAATACTGAATGCATATAAAGAATATGTATCAGATTTCCAAGTATTGTATACCGCATTGTAACACCACATGGTTCAAAATTGGGAAGGGTGTACACCAGGGATGTGTCCTGTCTCCATACCTTTTCAACCTGTATGCAGAGCAGATTATCCAAGAGGCTGGGCTCTATGAGGAAAAGTGTGGCATCAGGATTGGTGGAAGATCTATTAACAATCTGCGTTATGCAGATGACACAACCCTGCTTGCCGAAACTGAGGAGCAGACCTCATGCACTTGCTGCGAAGGGTCAAGGACTGCAACCTTCAGTATGGACTGAGGCTCAATGTCAAGAAGACAAAGATTCTCACCACTGGACCAATCGGCAGCATCAGGATGGATGGCGAAGAGATTGAGATTGTTCACAGCTTCAGTTTGCTCGGCTCCACAGTCAACACTCTTGGCACCATCAGCCAGGAAATCAAAAAACGTATTGCGATGGGAAAGCCTGCTCTTAGGGACCTCTCTAAAAGTACTCAAGAGCAACGGTGTCTCTCTGGAGACTAAGGTGTGCCTGATACAGGCCATGGTCTTTGCAATCACTTGTTATGCATCAGAGAGTTGGACAATGACTAGGGAGGATAGAAGGAGAATTGATGCCTTTGAGCTGTGGTGTTGGAGAAAAGTATTGAATGTACCCTGGACTGCCAAGAAAACAAACAGATTCATCCTAGAGAGGGCTAAACCAGGCTCCTCCTTGGAGGCAAGGATTCTGGGGCTTCGTCTGACATACTTTGGACTTGTTGTAAAGAGGGACATATTCTTGGAGAGGGACATCATGCTTGGTAGGGTGGAGGGACAGCGCAGGAGGGGAAGACCCTCTATGAGGTGGATTGATTCAGTGACTGGGGTAATCGGGATGGGTGTGTCAGAGGCAGTGCGATTGGCACAGGATAGAGCAGGGTTAAAGGCTGTTGTGCATAGAGTTTCTATGAGTCGCAAACGACTTGATGGCACATAACAACAACAACAACCAGATTTCCATGTAGTTCCACGTAGTCTAAGGCAGGAATACATAGGAAATAGATCAGAATTTGAAAACATGTTGACAATTTGTATTTGACAGGAGGAAGTTTACAGAGCCCCTTCCTGTCTCTGGTAAGGAGCTGCATTGCCAGCGGGAAGGTACCTGCTTCGAATCCACCAACTACTCTCAGGAGAAAGACGAGCACTCATGTCCTCTGGGATTTACCACCTCTGAACCCACTGGAGGGTCAGCTGTGGGTCAGTTCTGACTTGAGGCTACATAACAACAAGAACAGCCAGAGTTTTAGCATGCGTCATCGGTGATGAGGCAGCCATATTGGTCAATGGAGCTTCAGAGTCCTTTTTAGAACAAAAGGAAAGAAGTGAGAAGGTCTTTCCTTTGGCATTGTTCAGATCCCGTGTGAAGTTTAGTGTGCAATTCTGGCTTTTACATCTTCAGGACAGTGACAAATTAGAATATATTTAGAGAATGCCAAGGGACTTTAAACTATGCTGAGATGCATATTTTACTATGATAAGAGGACACTCAGAGGAAACCTGCTGATATTTTTTTGAACAGTGGAATACCATTTTTTAGAAAAAGATTCATCTGGAGTGGTTTGGTCTCAAGGCTTTGAACTAGCATTGATACTTAGAAGTTGCAGAGAGAAAAACTCTAACTTTAAGGGGAAAAGCTTTTAATTGTCATGAGTTTCCAAGAAAAACACTTGAGTTGTGTAATTTCTTTCTAAGGAGCAAAGGGTTCAGTTGGAAAAGTGCTCTATGAACTGGCAATGGTGTAGCATGCGGGCGCTGGGCTCCACTGGACTGGGGTTTCTGTAATGAAGGTCAGTACAGATTGTGGTGGAGGTGGGGAGCTGACTTCAGCATCATAGCAGCAGTAGCAAGTGTCAGGCCTAAAGGATACCTGTGAGACCACAGACGGGAGCTGCAAGTCTCCAGAGGAGTCTGCAAGGTGGAGTGTAAGGTAACACAGGACTAAAGGCTTTAAGATGGAAAATGAAAGCCTAGCAAGTTATCACGGCTCTGCTGTGGGCCAGCTGACCCAAAGGCACAGGGGCTGGCTGTGAATGAGTTTTCTGACCTTGGAGGACTGTAGAATAACTCAGGGGCTGCTTCACACACACACACACACACACACACACACACACACACACACACACACACACTTATGTGTGTGTATATGTACCAGTTATATGCAGGCAAATATGTATGCATACTGGAGAGAGGATGAGAGACACACAAGTGTTGAGGACTCTCCTTCATAGGATCACTATCAGTCGCCTGCGACTTGATGGCACTTAACTATGAATGACAACTTGTATCCATGTATGCAAGTATACCTTTTCAGTCTATACGCAGATTGTTCTGGAGGAAGGGCTTTATAAGGAAGAATGTGACATCAGGATTGGAAGAAAACTCATCAACCATCTATGTTATGCAGATGACACAGCCTTGTTTGCTGAAACTGAGGAGGACCTGAAGGACTTGCTGTAGAAGTTTAAGACTATAGATAGTCTTCAATATGGATTGAGGCTCAACATCAAGAAGACAAAGATTCTCACCATTGCACCAGTTGGCACCACCATGATAGATGGAAAAGAGACTGAGGTTGTTAACAATTATAGCTTGCTTGGCTCCACAATCAACCCTCTTACCATCAGCAGTCAGGAAATCAACAGATGAATTACATTAGGAAAATCTGATGTCAGAGTACTGAGAAGTAATGTTGTCAGTCTAGAGACTAAGGTGCACCTGATTCAGGCCATGGTCTTTGCAATTACTTTCCGTGCATCAGAGAGCTGGACAATGATTAAGGACGACAGAAGAAGAATTGATGCCTTTGTGTTGTGGTATTGAAGATGAGACCATGGACCACCAAGGAAAACATATCTGTCTTGGAGAGAGTGAAATCAAGTTTCTCCTTGGAGTCTAGGATTTTGAACTCCATTTCAAATATTTTGGGTATGTGACCTGGGTAAACCAATTCTTGGAGAAGGAAATCTTGCTAGGGAGCGTGGAGGGACAGTGCAGGAGAGGAAGCCCTCAGATGAGATCGATTGATACAGTAACTAGGGAAATGAGGGTATGTGTGTTAGTCAGTGAGATTGACTCAGGATAGGGCAGGCTTCAGATCAGTTGTAAATAGGGTCACTATAAAGCGCAAGAGACTTGACATTATATAACAACAACAACATATAAGCATATTTACCTATCTGTAGCTAAATACACATACACATACACAGATAGAATAGGCTAAGTCATGTTGTTAAAACCCTACCGTTTCTCTGTGGAAAAAGAATTGGCAATCTTCCCTTGTGTGATTTACTGCCTCAGAAAACCCAATGAAGGATCCACCATGGGTCAGGTTCTGACTTGACGGCACACAACAAAAACAACAGTTTTGGAAACCGATAAGAGCTATTAGGACAGTCAAGTAGATCAGAGCAATGGAAAGTGATAGTAGCAGGGCTTAATAAAAAGGCTACATTTACGCAGGATGGTCAGGCAAAGACTCTGAATGAGATATTTTTTCTGTTGCACAAAGGATTTGAAGAAAGCAACCAAGAGAAGAACTAGATAAAACCATTTTATACAAAGCTACACTGTTGTTTTTATGTGTCATCAAGTCGCCTATGACTCATAGCGATGCATTGAAACCTACCCTATCCTGAGCCAATCTCATTGTTTTTGGAGACTTACTCCCATTTCTTCAGTCATTGAGCCAATCCATCTCAAAATGGGTCTGCCTCTCCTGCAGTGTCCCTCCATCCTTCCAAGCATGATGTCCTCCAGGCCACGTACTCAAAATATGTGAGATGGAGCTTCAAAATCCTTGCTTCCAGAGACAGCCTAGTGTTACACTATCCAGGACAAAGGTACATCATTTTCTATTTTTTATTATGATTTTAATAAAAGTTTACAGAAAGATTGAATTTTCATTTATTTATTTATGCACATTTTCCTCCCTCTCTTTCCCTCTCCCTTCCCTAATTTTCTTTGTAATGCACTTCTTGCTCCAGATTGTTAATTATCGTACATAGAGAAGCCTAATCATCCACTCCTTGCAGATAGTTCTTTCCTTCATCTGTTCTTGCAGGGTTCATTGTCTATCCATCCTTTTTCTTCTGTTCTCCTTCTCTAAACCCATGCCAATCCTATTTTATAGCGGTGGTCTTAGTCAGTATTTGTCCTTTTAGACTGAGATATTTCACTCAGCATAATGTCTTCCAGACTCCTCTCTGTTGTGTAGTGTTTTACAAATTCATTGTTTTTCAGTGCTGCATAATATTCTATTGTGCACCACAGTTTTTCTTTCTATTCATCTGTTGATGGGAAGTTGCTCTACTTCCATTTCTCTACTATTTTCTATTGTTAATGCTTCAGTAAACATACTGTGATAGTGTTGTTGTTGCCTTCAAGTTAAGCACGACTCATAGCAACCCAATGAACAAAAGGCTTGAAGTCCCTCTACAATTAATTGGCATTTATCAAAGTTCATAGGGTTTCTGGAAGTATGTTATTTAGGAAGTGGATGCCACTCCTGCTTCCAAAACATGGGTGTGCACATATCTGTTTGCATCACGACTCTGATTTCTTTAGTGCATATTCCTAGCATATAGATCTAGCTAGGTTTTAAAAGAGCAAACACCACGTGAGAATGGCCATACCTGACTTTTATGAGCTCCCTTTTAAGGGAACTGTCTCTATCAATAACATCAATGTTGTAAAACCAATTCCCATGAAGTTAGACATGTCTCCCACACTTCCATACCTCTTTATGCTTATCTCAACACCAATCTTACTACTTTACTGAGACCAAAATCCATTGCAATAACTCACAGACCACACAGAACTCTATTAAGGAAGTCAAAAGGCTATAATTCAGGTTAGTAGCAAAGTACAATTAATCAGTCAGGATAGCTTCCACAATGTGCTCACAGGCATCTCAGCCTTCAGCCTCTTGGCTTTAGACTCTTAGTCCCGCCAATTCAACTTTCTGCCCCAGTCCTCTAATAAACTTAGCCCAAAGGATTTTAATTCTGCTTCAGCAGTGTACCAATCTCAAAGCCAGCTCTGTCTGGTGATAGGTTTCTGGTGCTGGCTGCTATGGTTGCTGAGTGCAAGAATCTCTGCTTTCTCTTCCTTCTACTTTGTTAGTAGCGAGATTCCCAAATTCTGCCTCAGGATCTGCTCAATTTAGTGGTGAGACTAGCCAATCCCCTTCTGGATTATCTGGTGGATAGACTAGCACTTTATTCACATATTCCTTCCCAACCACATGACAAAGTCAAAGTCAAAGGCTAAGGAAGCCATTCTGAACAATAAACCCTTAACAACACACTAAATCAAATGTTATTTCTATTTCCAACTTTTTTTAGAAAGTGTGAAACCACCCTCCCTAGTGGTTGTACCATTTTATGTTCCTGTCAGCAGTGAATGAGAATTTTCTCCACATCCTGGCAACCATTTGCTGTTTGCTGCCCTGTTGGACTTTTCTATGGTTTCTTGAGAGATGATATCTCATTCTTTGGTTTTGTTTGTTTTTTTATTTTTATTTTTTGGGTGTTTTTTTTTTAATTTGCACTTCTCTGAGAGGTAGGGATTTTGAATATATCTTCATGTGTTTTCTGGCCACATGAATTTCTTCTTTGGTGAAATATTTATTGGTATCATGCGCCTATTTTTTGATTAGGTTGTTTGTCTTTTTCTTGTTGAAGTTCTGGTGTATTTTGTAAATTTTAGATATGAGTCCCTTATCAGATATGTTATTGCCAAATACTTTTCCCCCCAGTCTATAGTTTTCCTTCTTACTCTGTTGGAGAAAATGACAAAACATTGCTGTTACAAACAAACAAACAAACATCTAGAGAAAATAGAAGAATATACCATGATCCAAAGACTCAATATTGTGAAAATGAAAATTCTACCAACAACAATCTATAAATTCAATACAATCTGAAACTAGATACCAATTCCATTCAATGAGATAGAAAGGACAATTTGTAATTTTTGTCTGAAATGGAAAGAGCTCCTGAACAAGCAAAGCACTAATGAATAAGTAAAACAAGGTAGGAGGTATCATACTCCCTGATATTAAATCCTACTACACAGACATAATAATCAAGAGAACATGGAGCAAAATACACATAGATCAATGGATTAGAATTGAGAAGCCGGAAATCAACTCATCTGCCTAAAGTCAACTGATTTTTAACAAGGAGATACAATCAGTTAAATGGAGACATGACATTCTCTTTAACAAATGTTAATAGAAAAATTGGAAAACCGTCTTCAGAAAACTGAAGCAAGAGCCACACCTCACGTAATACACAAAACCCAACTTGATGTGGATCAAAGATCTAGGAGTTAAAACAAAGACTATAAAATTCATCAGAGAAAAACTGAAACAACTCTAGAAATCCTAATCTACAGTATAAACAGATTCCAAAGAATAACATAAGACCTACAACCAGAAGAGGATAAATATCAAATCTCTATGCGTATCTACTCTAAATTATTCATTTTTTTTTGGTGTGTGTGAATTTTGGGGTAATAACCCAAAGACTGATCTCTAGTAGCCTAGCAACCCAAAGATTTCTTCTCTCATGATTTTTTGTTGTTGTTATGTACTGTAGATTCACAACTGATCCATAGCTGTCAAGTGGGATTTCAGAGGCAGCTAATTGCGTGGGGGATTTATCCTTCCTTCTCCAGTGCAGCTGTTGGTGGATTCGAACTAAGTGCCTTGGTATTGCAGTTCAGTTCCTTACCACCAGGCTACCAAAGCACATATGATTTACTGCCTCTGAAAACCAGGGTCAGCTGTGAATCTGTTCCAACTAGTTGGTACGTAACAACAACAACAATAACCCATTTAAGACTGGCCATCCAAATCCACACAGAGGTGCTTCAGATGAAGGAAGAGAAAGAAGCAGGAGAAACAGACTGAAGACTGATCTATTTATACTAACACGTTATAAGATAATGTGAAAGGACCGTGCCTGATGCAGTTAAGACCAGCACAAACCTGTAGAGGTCTTCTCTTTAAGAAATGGGAAGTCTCATGGTCTCCCCTCTCTGGCATATGTCTCTTGCTCCCCTGTGCTTTTCATGAAAATGACAGCTCCCCATCAGGCTTGTGACAAGCTATCCCATCTTTTTAAAGGTCTCTCAGGTTTTTTTTTTTAATTGGTGACCTTCAAAATGCTTGTCCACCCCAGTTCGTGTCTCTAAGAGGAGACGTGTGTGGGCTAAGATTTGAGAGCTTTTTAAATGGCACCGCTCGGGATCCACCATGTGGCTTCCAGGGTTCCACCAGAACAACTTCTGTCAACCGTCTCCCCTTGAGTCATCCATCCGCAAATTTAAATTCTAAGAAAGCCATCGAACACAGTGAAATGAAGTAATAATTGAAGTGGATACTGGGCTACTTCAGCACAAAGGGTTTTATTTTGGTGTATTTTTAGGGCTTGGCACAACACTCTGATAGGAGAAAATATTAAATCACCAGGAAAAAGAAAAAAAAAAAACCCCACACAACCCAAACAATAAAAACCAGCAGTGTTGTGAAGCACGTAAGGGAGGGAGCAAAGAACAAAGGACTTTTCTCCACTCAAATGCAAATGCAAATGACCCGCAAGACTCTGAAAACATTCTTTCTCCTGACAATGAACATTTTCATGCGGTGAAATCCATTTTTGAGACTCATTAGCAAATGCTGTGATCTTGCTTATTTTCTATAGTGGCGTCTGGTTATTTCAAATTGATTAGCAGACCTCTGATGTGGGAAAGTGAATCACTGAACTACCCCAGGTATTCCTGTAATTGGTTATCATGCTTAATTACAAATGTTTCAGCACAACAATTTATTCTGGGCCAGATTTCCCCTGCTTTTCCGCTTCTGCTTCTGCCGGTGCTGTTTGGAGAGAAGAAAAGCAGAAGAGGGAAGAGAAATGAACCTTCTCTGATGCATGTTCTGCTTCTTGGGGGTGGGGAAGCAGCAGATTAATGGATTAATGAACTTATTCAATGTATTCTGTCAATAGTAGTAGTGGGAAATGAATGGCATGGGAATGTGTATAAATTAGTCTGCAGTGGGAGATCTTTCATTGCCAACTGTTACCAATCTTTGCTGGTTCTATTATTATCCATGACAAGTGGTGGGTAGCTGTGTGCTCTCTTTTCTTTCACCCTGCCACCGTGCGAACTGACTTTCACATGTTCTGTCTACTTGTTCCTGAGCCCTTCAGAAATAACTGGGCTAGAAGAGAATGGGATACGGCTTCACTAAGCACTGTTGATTGCCTGGCCGTCTTGAGGACCTGAGCAAGTGGCTAGTTGTGCTGGTGTCCCAGGCTGCAAACAGGGACCCCTGCAATTCTAGAATCAAATGATGACAGGCAGGACCCTGGCGAAGCAGCTGGCATCCTCTTGTAGCCCTTTGGTGAAGATCCACATGACTTTGTAGCCCCAAGGTGTGATGGCAACAACTTGACTTTAACATCCTGTGCTCAAATGAGTGACAAGAAAACATGGGCTTTATTTTTAGGCCATTCACTGTTTGAGGATGGCTCCCTATAGAGACACATTTTCTAACTTATGCCTTAGCAAATATCCTTGGCAAACAGCAAGCATTTATCATCTGATGCAAAATTGATTTCTGACTGTGGTTGTTAGTTGTGTTGTTAGCTGTGTACCGTCAAGTCAGAGGCGATTCATAGCTGATCTTTCAGCAGGTTTCCAGAGGCGGCGAATTACACAGGCATCTTTCTCCTACTGCGCGGCTAATGGATTTGAACTGTGTGTGTTTGGGTTGGCGGAACAACTCCTTACCACTAAGGCTCTGGTGTTAGGAGCTCTAGTGTTGTTGTTAGGGGTTGTTGAATTGGTTCTGAGCCACAGCAACCTTATGCTTTGTCTTCTGCCTGTGATTTTCAAGCTTAAATATTTGTATCATTATTATCCGCCTTCCATCTGTCTGTTTATGGTTCCTTGATGGCTTGGGTGTTGCTATGATACTGGAAGCATCAGTATTTAGAATACCAGCAGCACCCCCATGGTGGAGATGCTTCAGCAGAGCGTCTAGGCCAAGACAGACTAAAAAGAATGGCCTCATGACCTATTTGTAAATATTGTTGTTGCTGTTATTATGTGCCATCAAGTTGCTTGCAACTCATAGCGACCCTATGTATGATAATCCTAAACCTTGCTCTGTCCTGTGCCAATCGCACTGTCTCCAATACATCCATCCTGATTACCCCAGTCACTGAATCAATCCATCTCATAGAGGGTCCTTCCCTCCTACGAGGTCCCTCCACCCTCCCAAGCATGATGTCCCTCTCCAAGGACCTGCCCCTCTTTACAACATGTCCAAAGTATGTCAGACGAAGCCCCAGAATCCTTGCCTCCAAGGAGCAGCCTGGTTTAACCCTCTCCAGGATGAATCTGTTTGTTTTCTTGGCAGACCATGGTACATTCAATACTCTTCTCCAGCACCACAGCTCAAAGGCATCAATTCTCCTTCTATCCTTCCTAGTCATTGTCCAACTCTCTGATACATAACTAGTGATTATAAAAACCATAGCCTGTATCAGATGCACTTTAGTCTCCAGAGTGACACAATTGCTCTTCAGTACTTTGGAGGGGTCCCTAAAAGCAGACATTCCCATCGCACTATGGTGTTTTTTTTTTTATTTTCTGGCGGCTGGTGCCAAGAGTGTTGACCGTGGAGCCAAGCAAACTAAAGCTGTGAACAATCTCAATCTCTTCACCATCCATCCTGATGCTGCCAATTGGTGCAGTGGTGGGAATCTTTGTCTTTTTGACATTGAGCCTCAATCCATACTGAAGGCAGCAGTCCTTGTGCCTCTGCAGCAATATAAACCAGTAAAAACTTACGGGCCATTATAGAACTCTCTATGACTCATTTGATTTGGTCATGTCATCAGGAGGGATCAATTACTGGCAAAGGGGTGAGATAGATAGATTGACATCAGTAGCTCAAGGATGAACTTAAACACAGTGGTAATTGTGAAGACAGTGAAGCATTTTGTTCTTTTGTATAGACAGACTGACAAAAGAACAAACCAATCTGTTTTGGAGCAAGTGTATCTAGGGTGTTCCTTAAAGACAAAGATGGTGAGACTTCATTTCACATGCTTATTGCATGTTGTCAGAGGATGTGAGTCCTTAAAAATGGGTGTCATGCTGGGAAAAGTGGAGGGACAGCAAAAGAGAGGAAGACCCTTAATGAGCTGGATTGACCCATGGTGGAGATCCCAAGGGTGATGATACAGGATCTGTTTTTCATAAGGCTGTTGCTTTGAATCAACTATATAGCATCTGGCATCAACAACAATAGCACAAAATTGAAATGGACTCAAAGGCAGCTGACAACACAATAATTGTTGTTGTTGTGTTATGTGCCTGTGACTCATAGTGACCCTACGTACAACAGCCCTAAACCTTGCTCTACCCTGTGCCAATCTTATTGTCTCTGACACACCTACCTCCATTACCCTAGACACTGAATCAATGCATCTTATCGAGGGTCTCCCTATCTTGTGCTGTCTTTCCACTCTCCTAAGCATAAGCATGATGTCCCTCTCCAAGGACTGGTCCTGCCTTGCAATATGTCCAAAGTATGTGAGATGAAACTTCATAATCCTTGCCTCCAAGGGGCATCCTGTTCTCACCCTCTCTAGGGTGAACCTGTTTGTTCTTCTAACAGTCCATAGTATATTTAATACTCTTCTCCAGCACCACAGCTCAAAGGCTTCAATTTTCCTATTATCCCTAGTCATTATCCAGCTTTCTGACCCATAGCAAGTAATTGCAAAGACTATGACCTGGGTCAACTGCACTTTAGTCTCCAGACTGACATTGTTGCTCTTCAGTACTTGGGAGAGGTCTCTGCCAGGAAACTTTCCCAATGCAATTTGTCTTTTAATTTCCTGGGTGTTGGTAACAAGAGTCTTATTTGTGGAGCCAAGCAAACTAAAGCTGTTAACAATATCAATCTCCTCACCATCTGTCATGATGCTGCCAATTGGCCCAGTGGTGAGAATCTTTGTTTTCTTGATATTGAGCTTCAATCCATATTGAAGTCTATAGTCCTTGACCTTCTGCAACAAGTGCTTCAGGTCCTCCTCAGTTTCAGTAAGAAGGGTTGTGTGATCTGCATAATGCAGATTGTTGATGAGTCTTCTTCCAATCCTGATGCCACATTTCTCCTCATAGAGCCCAGACTCCCTGATAATCTTTTCTCCATATATCAGAAAGGTTTAAGTACATCTTCAAACTAAGTGAGTTTTGAAAAGCATTTTCTTTACAGAGTGGGCAAGCTTATATTTTATTTGATTCCTGATTGGTGAAATGCACTGTATGTTTAAGGGGGATGGAAAAAAGAAATCTCATTGGTACTGGAATGGTTTTTTGAGCTAATTTAAATTTATTCAATTCTTAGATGACAGACATCAAGAGAAGTTAAGTGATTCCTTTCACCCTCCAGGTCAGCGAGTGTGATAGCTGATAAGGGAATATGGCTTCACTACAGCATAGAGCCCACTGTGACGGGGGCGGTGGGTAGGGGAGTGAGAAAGAAGATTTTCCATTTTCTCTGTGTTCCCGACAACCACCATCCTCTTTACGACAGGAATTTTCTGTCCTTATAGAGTAATTTCATTTTGCTTTTATTGTGACTATGGGCAGGAATTACTGATAAAAATCCAGACTATAATAAATTATAGGGAGTGACATTATTCATTCTTTGAATTTATTTCATAAGCGAATGAAACAGTCCATGTTTTAGTGCATGAGGACAGAGAGGAAGCACTTTTTTTCTGCAGTGAGGAGATCTGTTTTAGAGTTGTTAGTGTTTACTATCAGCACTTCAGTCAGCTCCTGTAAATCATTATCAAGGGTGAGAATTAATTTGGAGGAAAGTAGCCATTGGCAACATTCACACAAATGTGTGAGGAAATAATAATAATAATAAAAAAAGCCACATCCAAACGGGGACTTAATAGTCAGTGAAGAAAAAAACAACCCTCTTCTGCTATATTAAAGCTGCCAGAAGAATTCAGAACTCAAAAGATTCACATGACAGCAAAGCAGAGTGAAGGCTCTCTTCTCTCCACGTCCCCTTTTCTTTATGCATTCAAGGCTGCATCAAGAAAACTTATAGCAAGGGGTGCAGAATAGATCCAATTATACAGGGTTCCAGCTAATGTCTGAAGCTTTAAGTAATTTTCAGAATTTCTGTAGATCGCTCTAGAGTCACCTCTCAATTTCCCAAAGTAATGAAGGAAGCCTTGGAATGCATTACTCAAAGCCCCATGGAAAGAAGTAATTAGCATTCATTATCAATTTTGTTTCAATGGCTAATTACATTTCACATTTATATATCGATACAAAAAGCCGGACTGTCAAGGAGCATGTACTATCATTTGTTACAGGACTATGGAGAAAATGGCTGAAAGAAAGTTGTTCCTGCCCTGAAGAAGTATTTAAACTTAGTGCATGTTGGGTTAAGCAATGTAAGCCATTCGCAGTCTGACTTGAGCAATAGTGGGTGGATGGGGATGAGTGAGTAGAGGGATGAATTTTGTCCTGTAGGATAGATGCTGTGGAATTTGAAAGTTGGATGGAATGGTAAAAGTGTGACCAAGGGAGAAAGTGTTGTTGTTGGCAGTGTTTGAACGTACGGGAGTATACTCCAGACGTCTATTGTTATTGTTGTTATTAGGTGCTGTCAAGTTGAGTAGGACTCATAGTGTATGAACAGATGATTCAAACTCTGCTCCATCCTCGCACTTCCTGACACACACGAGCCCACTGAAGCAGTCACCATGTCAATCTACCTGGTTGAAGGTCTCCCTCTCCTTTATCTAATCTCCATCCTTCCGAGCATCATGTCCTTCTCCAAGGAATAGCCCTTCCTAGCAACATGCCCAAAGTCTGTGAGGTGAATGAAATCTCATCATTCTTGCTTCCAAAGAGAACTCCTGCTGCACCCTCTCCAAGACATATCTGTTTGTTCTCTTGGCCATCCCTGGAACGTTCAGTGCTCTTCTCCAACACCACAGCTCAAAGGTATTAATTGTGCTGGCATCCTTATTCATTGTCCAGCTTTCAGATGCATAGCAAATGATGAGAAAGACCATGGCCTGAATCAGAAGCAACTTAGTTCTCAAACTGACATCACTACTCCTCAAAAATTTGGAAAGGTCCCTAACTGCAGATTTCCCCAGTGCAATGCAGCTCCTTATTTCCTGACAGCTCGTATCCAGGGTGTTAATTGTGACATCTGTTAGATGTGGTCAAATGGCCTTCAATATCTAGTAATCCTTTGTAAAACCATCTAAAGCCTTGTCTCATCCTGTTTTATCTTTACAATCTCCACTGTGCCTAATATAGTCACTGTATGAATCCATCTCATGGGGCAGGTTTTCTCCTTCACTGGCCCTTCACTTTTCTAGCATGATGTCCTTTTCCAGGAACTGGCCCCTCATGAGAACATACTCAAAATATGTGTGATGAAGGCTCATCATCCTTGGCTCTAAGGGACTCTCCAGTTGTCTCTCTTCCATCATAGGTTTGTTTATTCTTGGGCTCTCCATCTAGGGTGTGCTTAACTGGGGGAAAAGGAAGTCTCAGGAAACTTTGCCACAATATCGGAAAGACCAAATTTTTGGGCACTTTTTTGGCTTAAGAAATGCTACCAGATTTTATGCCCCTGGAAAGCCAAGGAGACAGATAACCATATTAACTTTTGTTTCAAAAGATCATTAGGCTGTAAATGTATATGAAATTAACTTTTAAAGAAACCTTAATGTATTTTTGTTATAGGAATGAGAGTTTAAAAATCAGTTTTTTATGCAATCATTCATGGACACTTTATTTTATAAGATTAATTGCTACTGATTAATATAATTAATAAATGATCATGTCTAATAAACCCCTCATTGTGGATTGCCTTTCCTTTCATTCATTTCTTCTATATCTTAATTTCTATTCTCCTCTTGCTCCCCCTTCACATACCAGTTATATATATGTGTAAATCTTTCTTAGGTATTTATAGTAGCAGACTTTGGCACTTTTGTGTCCTATTTGTGACTAGCTCGTGTCATTCAACATAATTTGTCTTAAATTCATCCACATTATGTAGTATTTAATGAGTTCTTGATTATGTTTTAGTGATACATATTATTTAATTATGTGAAGGGACCATAGTTTCTTTTGCTGATGAATGGACATTGATTTGTTTTCAACTCTTTGCTATTGCAAATAATATTGCAGTAAACCTGGGCACTATTTTATTCTTGCCACCCTGCAGCAGATGAAAGACTACAATCCTCAATATGTATTATATGTCAACATAAAGAAAACAAAAGTTCACAGCACTGGACTAATATGCAATGTCTTTCTAGATGGAGGGAAGATTGAAGTTGTCAATCATATCACTTTAATATTGTATTCACAATTAACACCCATGATAACAGCAGTTAACAAACCAAAAGACATGTTGTAATGGGAAAAATCTGATGCCAAGGACCTCTTCAAAGGGCGTTAGCAACACTGTCTAAAGTGTGCCTGATGCAAGCCCTGGTCTCTTCAATTACTTGCCATAAATCTTACATTTGTACAATGAGTCAAGATGACAGAAGAGGAATCCATGCCTATGTGTTGTGGTGTCAGATATGAGTACTGAGTGCTCCATGGAAGGACAAAAGAATAAGCTCATTTGTCTTGGAGGAAGGGCAACCAGGGTGATCCTTGGAGGCAAAGATGGTGAAGCTTCATCTCATAGATTTAAGGCATTGTGTTAGAAGAGGTAAGTCCTTGGAGAAAAAGACATCGTGCTTGGGAAGACGATGGGTCAGAAAAGGAGAGGAAGACTATCAACAAGGTGATTGGCACCATGACTATGACAATGAGCTCAAGTATGTCACAGAGGATGAGGATGACACAGGACAGGGCAAGGTTCTCACCTGCTGCTTTTATACAGGGTTGCTGTGGGTCAACTTGATGGGATCTGACAACAGCAATAACAAACGAATCCTTTTGCTTGTGAATATTTTAAGAGTTCTTTTGCAATCTAGATATTGCAGCAAGAACTTGCATATTAGGGGCTTACATGGAAAAGAGCAGCAGAAAACATGTTAAAAATGGGAAATTTGGAAAAGAAGTAGTAATAATTTAAGAAGTATGAACATAGTATAAAATGAAATGAAATATTACTCAGCCTTAAAAAGAAATGAATACTGTATAAGACCATTATTGAAGAAATAGATAACTAGTTAAACACGTATAAGAATCTAAGGGGGAAAGGCTGGGAGCACAGGGGTGAGGACGGATGAAGGGGGAATCATAAATCTGTAAAATTTGATGGGTGGAGCGAGGGATAAAAGATCCAGTGTGAAAAACAATGTATACATATTTGGTAAGTAAACCAGTATATATATAT
>NW_006399941.1:889535-920448 GCF_000299155.1 Elephantulus edwardii | reverse complement strand
TAGAAAAAAAAAGAAAATTGGCTAGAGGGTCAGGTATGAGTTGATTGCAACTCAGTAGCACACAAGAACAACGACATGAAGTGAAATCTTGATACATGTTAAAAAATGAGTTGTGTTGTTGTTGTTTCTATGCACTGTCAAGTTGCCTGTGATTTATTCTGACCCTACATTCAACAGCCCTAAACCTACTCTATGCTGTGTTAATCTCATTGTCTCCAATACACTTACCCCATAACCCTAGTCACTGATTCAATCCATCTCATTGAGAGTCTTCCTCTTCTCTACTGTCCCTCCACCCTCACAAGCATGACATCCCTCTTCAAGGACCAGTGCCCGCTTGCAACAAGTCCAAAGCTTGTCAGATGAAACCAGAATCCTTGCCTCCAAGGAGCGCCCTAGTTTCACCTTCTTTAGGACTAACCTGTTCTTTTTCTTAGCGTTCCACAATATAGTCAATACTCTTCTCCAACACCATAGCTCAATGGCATCAATTCTTCTATCTTCTCTAGTGATTGTCCAACTCTCTAATGCATAGCAAGTAATTGAAAAGATCATGGCCTGTATCAGGTCTCCAGAATGATATCTTTGCTCTTCAGTACTTTGGAAAGGTCTCTGCCAGGAGACTTTCCCAATGCAATTTGTCTTTTAATTTCCTGACTGCTGGTACCAAAAGTGTTGATTGTAGAGCCAAGCAAACTAAAGCTGTTTACAATCTCAATCTCTTCCCCATCCATCATGATACTGCCAATTGGCCCAGTGGTGAGAATCTTTGTTTTCTTGATAATTGAGCTTCAATACATATTGAAGGCTTCAGTCATTGACCTTCTGCAACAAGTTCGTCAGGTCCTCTTCAGTTTCAGCAAGCAGGGTTGTGTCAACTGTGTAACTCAGATTGTTGATGAGTCTTCCTCCAATCCTGATGCCACATTTCTCCTTATAGAGCCCATCCTCCCAGATAATAAGTTCTGCATATAGATTGGAAAGGTATGGAGATAGAACACATCCTTGGTGTACACACTTCCTAATTTTGAATCATGCAATATTTCCTTGCTCTTTTCCAATGACTGCCTCCTGGTCCAAGTATAGGTTTTGTATAAGCATGATCAAGTGTTCTGGGATTCTCATTCTTCTCAGAGTTAGCCACAGTTTGTTGTGATCCACACAGTCAAATGCTTTTGCATAGTCAGTGAAACACAGACATTTCTCTAGTACTCTCTGCTTTCAGACAAGATCCATCTAACATTAGCTACAATATTCCTAGTACCACAATCCCTTCTAAACCTAGACTTCACCTGAAAACATTACTTTAAGTAAACTAAAGCAACTACAGAAGGACAAATTTTGTATGATTTCACTCAAATGAAGCACATTGAATAGAAAAAGATATAGAAAAAAAGTTTTTGAATGGCTAGAAAGTGGAGGGAGTTTAATAATTTTTAGAACCATTGAACACTTAGGAAATTTTGTTTATGGTGTTAGGAAAGGTGACAGTTTACACTGATGACGATGATATACAGAATGATTAATGTAATTGATGTATCTAAGTTGTACATATGGAAAGGGAGAAAGTGGAGAATACTATGTTACATATGTGTTTCAAGTTTGGGAAACTGTTGATTGCCATGGAGTAGAAACTAGCTCATTGCTGGCCTTCTGTTAGGTTTCTGAGGGTATAAATCACATGAGGACAGATTTCACACCTTTCTCCTGTAGAACAGTTTACAGATTAGAAATGCCAGAGAGGCACTACCTTTAGGTCAACAGGGCATTCCCTTACAGACCATGCCATTAGAGCCCTCTGTATATTTTGCAACAATTAAAAAAGAAAAGGATAGTGTACTACCTCACAACTAGGAAGAGCTGCTACTATTACTAGCTGCTCTAGAGTTGATTATGATTCCTAGCAACAGGGGAAACAACACATAAAAATCTTGTCAAAACACTAGCCTGATGATCTCCAATATGCTGAGATCCATTGTTGCCGTCTCTGTGTCCTTCCATTTTTGGAGGGTCATCCTCTCCTGCTGACCCACTACCCTTCCTGATAGGATACCTTTCCCAAGGACTGGATCCTTCTGAAAAGATACCCAAAGTATGTGAGATGAAGTGTCACCACCGTTGCTTCTAAGGAGCATGTTTGTTGCATGGTCTCTAAAACATATTTGGTTTTTCTTTTGCCATTTCTTGGTATACATTAATACTCTCACCAACATCAAAGAGATTAATTCTTCTTCAGTCTGCCTTATTTGCTGTATCACTCTTGGATGCATAGGAAGTAATTGGAAATACCATGACTTGGATCAGGTACACCTTAGTCTTTAAACTTTAAACCTGAAGGCTCCAATAGAACTCTCAATGGAGTCTCTTGGTCTACAGTGCCGGAGGGATATAACTTGTACACAGCAGCCTTGTAGAGAAAGAACTGTGGAGATACTCCTGTATCCTCTTTCCCTCACTTCTCAAGCTGCAACTTTTTATTGGTTGAATGCAACTAGCAGTCAGAAGAGAAGGAAGATCATTGGAGAACTCCATGTTGGATCTGCCCTTTGGTAAAGCAAGGTGTGTGAAAGTGGGAGTATCTGGGAAAGAAAAAGGGCATACGTTGAGAATGCATGCTTCCTCTCTTTTTTACTCTAACAGCCTGGGTTGGGTTGTTGTATGTCATCAAGTGGGAATTCCCCCATAACTCACCCTCTAGCACATTTGCAGAGGAAATCATCCAGAAGGAGGAACAGCTGGAGTATTTGAACCACAAGCCTTTGGGATTGCAGCTCAGCTTCTTACCACTAGAGCTCTCTAGTGGCAAACAACAAGAAGGAACTTAAACAGGAAAAGACATTGGGTGACTTCAAGGTTCCTAGGTTGTTTGTTGTTGTGTACCATAGAGTTGGAACTGCCCCATAATGGGTCCTCTGGCAGGTTTTCAGAGACAGTTAACTGCACAGGAGGAGATTGTCCATCCTTCTCCCGTGGAGCAGCTGGTGGCCTTGAACCATGTGCCTTTGGGATTACAGCACAGCTTCTTGCCACTAGGTCAACAGAGCTCCCTAGGAAGACTAGAGAATAGAATTTAGGAAAGATACAACACAGACGTAGTTCCAAATGCTCTAAGAACTGCTGACATTGTCTTCGTGGCCAGAGATCTTTCTGTCTAGACTTTTAAAATGAAGTGTGCTGCAAAAGGGGGTGGCAGGATGAACACATTTCATTGTCACCTTTTTATAGAAGGCACGATCCCTCCCATAATAATTCTTAGGTATGAAGCATGGACATGGAGTTCCAATAATGGCTGAACAGAAACCATGTTAGAAGTTTACTACGTGTGCGTTTTACTAGCCGTACTTTGCAAATGAAGAATTCAGTTCCAAGGAGGCTTAAAAAGTTTGGCAAATTTGCAGCTCTAGTTGAGAGTCAAAACTCAGACACTGGTTTTAGCTCTTTCAACATAGAGTATCCATTCCCAACAGAATGTGGAAATTATGGAACAATCTCATTGATATCATATGTAAGCAAAATATTGCTGAAGATAATCCAAAAATGACTAGAATGGTACATTGATAGGGAACTTCCAGAAGCTTAAGCAAAATTTAGAAAAGGCCATTGCATCAGGGATATCATTGCTGATGTCAGATGGATCCTGGCTGAACAGAAAGAATGCCAGAAGAATGTCTATTTACCTTTTATTGACTGTGGAAAAGGATTGCACTGTGTGAATCATAACAAACTATGGCTAAGATTGAGAAGAATAGGAATTCCAGAACTCTTAATTATGTTCAGAATACATGCGTAAGTCAATAGCTAGACCAAGAAGCTCTTATTCGAACGGGACAGGGGAACACTACATAGTTTAAAATCAGGAAGGGTGTGTGCTAGGGATGTATCTTTGCTCCACACTTATTTAATCTGTGTGATGAACAAATGATTCATGAAAGTGGACTCTGTGAAGTGGAAAATGACATTAGGATTAGAGGAAAATACATCAAAAACCTTTGTTATGCTGATGATACAACCTTTCTTGCTGAAAGTGATGAGGATTTGAAATATTTGCTGCAGAAGATCAATGATATGGATTGCATCTCAACATCAAGAAAACAAAATTTCTCACCACCGAATTGATAAGCAACATCATGATAGTTGAAGAAAAGACTGAAGTTGTCAATCACTTCATCTTATTTGAATCCACAATCAACATCCAGCAATAACAAGATCAGGAGAAGTATTACTTTGGGCAAGTCTGCTGTCAGGGACCTCTCCAAATTACAGAGGAGCAATGATGTAAGTTTGAAGACTAAGGGACACCTAATTCAGACCATGGTGTTTTCAATCACTTGCTATGAATCTGAGAGCTGGACAATGAATAAAAGTGACAGAAGAATAATTGATGTGGTGTTGGAGAAAAACACCTAATGTCCCATGGACTGTGGAAAGAAACAGCAATGTATTAAATAAAATGCAGCCAGAATGTTCCGTGGAGGCAAAGATGACAAAGCTTCATTCCATATACTTTGGGCATGTTGTTAAGAGAGGCTATTTCTTGAAGAAGGATATTATGCTTGGAAGGATGCAGGGTCATTAAAAGAGAGGAAGACCTTTGATGAGATGGATTGAAACAGTGACTGGCTTAAAGGGCAGAGATGATAAGAATGGCACATGATATGGTTTAGGTCTGTTCTTCATAGGCTCTGTGAATTGTACTTGACTCAATGACACCTATCAACAATACCACCAATCCTAAAAAGTGTACAAACAAGGAGTTGTTGACTGTAACTTAAATATAAATCCCATTCTTTTGATCTGGTTCTAGTCCTATGTTTACATTTTTTATTGTGTTATGCGACAAAATTTGTAAAGCAAATTTGTTTTTACATTCAGCCATTCACATACTTTTTGTTTTGTAACATTAATTAAGGGAGCTCTGGTGGCCTAGTGGTATGAAGCTGCACTGCAATCCCAAAGGCACATGGTTCAAGGCCACCAGCTGCTCCTTAGACAATTTTCTCCTGTGCAATTAACTGCCTCTGAAAACTTGCTAGAGATTCAGTTATGGGTCATTTCCAACTCCACAACACACAACAATGACAACATTTGTTGCAATGTTGTTAGTTTGTGTTGTTGACTTGCCTCCAACTCATACAATAGCTCTGAATTCTTCCCTATACTGAGTCAATTTCACTGTCTCCAATACACACAACCTCATTACTCCAGTTACTGAGTCAATTTATCTCATCCAGAGTTTTCCCTCTCTTATACTCTCCCTGCACCCTTCCAAGTATGATGTCCTTCTCGAATGACTGGTACCTCCTGGCAACTTGCCCCAAGTATGTGAGATGGAGCTTCAAAATTCTTGCTTCCGGGGAGCTCTGGTGGCCTAGTGGCAAGGAGCTGCAACTACAATCTCAGAGGCGCACGGTTCAAATCCACCAGCTCTGCTGGGGAAGGAGGGACCATCTCCTCCTGTACCAGTCAGAGCTGATTTGATGGTACACTCACACAAAAATAAGAAAATAAAAAAAAATTCTTGCCTCCAAGGAGCAGCCTGATCTCACCCTTTCTAGGATATCTGCTTGTTCTCTTGGTGGTCCATGATATGGACAATACTCTTCTCTAGCACCACAACTTGAAGACATCAATTCTTCTATCATCCTTAGTCATTGTCCAGCTCTCTGATGCACATTAAGTAATTTCAAAAACCATGGCTTGGATCAGTCATACCGTAGTCTCTAGAATGACATTGTTGCTTTTTAGTACTCTGGAGAGGTCCTTGACAGATTTTTCCAGTGCAATTTATCTTTTTATTTCCTGACTGCTGGTGCCAAGAGTATTGATTATTGAACCCATAGTGAAAACTACAATCCTTGAATTTCTGCAGAAAATACCTCAAGTTCTCAGTTTCAGCAAGCAAGGTTGTGCCATCTACATAGTGCAGATTGTTGAAGGGTCTTCTCCAATCCTGATGCCACATACTCCTCTTAGAATCTAGCTTCCTGGATGATCTGTTCTGCATGTAGATGGAAAAAGTATAGAGATAGGATACATCCATAACATACACGTTTCCTGATTTTGAAAAATCAAATGTTTCCTTGCTCTGTTCTGACGATTGCTTCCTATAGGTTTCACATGAGCACAATTTTAGGATCCCCATTCTTCTCTTACTGTGATTCACACAATCAAATGCCTTTGCATAGTCAATGAAACACATTTCTCTGGTACTCTCTGCTTTCAGCTAAGATCCACCCAATATTGGCTAGAATCTTCTAGTGCCATGGCATCTTTTAAACCCAGCCTGCACATCTGGCAGGTTGTTGATATGCTGTTCCAGTCATTTTTGGATAATAGCAGGATATTGCTTGTATGTGATTATGTTATTATTTGATTCTTTCCACACTCTGTTGGATCACCTTTTTTTTTTAAATGGGAATAAATATGGATCTCTTCCAATCAGTTGGCTAGGTGATTTTCCTCAGATTTTCTATTCTTATAGCTGCCTTATTTGTTTCATCTTCCCTACGTTCCTATGATCCACTCCCGTTTGCTTTCAAGAGCAGAAACTCAAAATCCTTTTCTAAAGACAAGTTAGTTTTTTTATTTTACAGTGCAGAGAAAAAGTAACGTTTTTCTTTTTTTTCAAAAAGGCCCAAAAGGTCCCTCTAGATGTTCTTCTAAATGAAAAAGCTATCCTTTCTGGAGATTAACTATATTGCTCCTTTGTTTGCAATACAGATTGGTTAAGTATTTCTTTTTAAAAATTCTGTCTGTTATAGATTACTAGTCTGAGCCCAGACTAGGAGAGTCAATACATCCTGGAGATCTTTATTCTACCATGGGATCTTTTTTATTATCAGAAACTACTCTGTAGGATAGCTTATGTTTGATATCTGTATAGACCCTTATCTGGGGCATAGTTGGGAACTGAGAGGACTTAAAATCTGAGAACTAAGTAATTTTCTACTAGGAATGATCTTTGAATTGAGAAAAGAAGCAAGAAAGTTTTCCGTTTTATACAGAGTGAGTTCTGAATATAGGGAAGGAAAACAGTGATTCAGAAAGAACAAATAGAAGAGGAAAGGAAGGTACGTGGATAGGAAGGAAAAGAAAGGACGTTTCAGCACTGCAAAGGACTGTGTTCAGCAGTGCAAAGAGAAGTGCTAATTTAAATTTCCTTATACAGTATTTGACTTAGCAAGATTCTAGTGTTCTATTTCAATTTCCCTTTTTTTAAATAATTTTTTTCTTTTAATTTTGATTTTAATGAAAGTTTACAGAAAAGCTGGATTTTCCTTCATTCATTGTTGCACATTTCCCTCCCTCCCCCTTTCTTCCCCACCCCAAGTTCACCTTTTTAAAAAAAGTATTCCTTCACTGTTGTTCCATTTCCTTCATCCTCCCTGGCTCTTTACAGTCCTCTTTGTCGTGTACCTCTTATTCTGGACTGTTGTCTTATGTATAATGCCTAATCATATATTGCTTTTAAACAGTTCTTAATAGAGACAAGGAAATTGAGACCTCAATATTTCAGATAATCTGCCCAAAGCCACTAGGCCCCTAATCACATTACCTCTGAGATATGAATCTGTATGTTCTGGTCACCAACCCTGTGGTTTTTCTTCTAGTATGTACTTCAGTTCTTCCAGGAAGTACTAGGCCACCTGATGACCACAAATGAATGAAAATAATGTGTAAAAGTATAGATATTAGGATAAATGAATGACCTTAACAGTCTGATTAAACATTCTAATTAAAGGGACTGATTATTCTGGAAACTTTGGTGTTGTTATTTTTGTTTGCTTGCTCATAATATTTAAGTTTCATTTTTCTCTAAGCCAGAATATTATATTTAAGAAAACACCTTTCAAATTGTGAAGATATCCATGTTAATAGTTTTTTCTTTTACACAATCAAATAATAATCTATTATTGTTGTTGTGCACTGTTGAGTTGAAACCAACCCATAGCTGACCCTCCAGTGGGTTTTCAGACTCAGTTAATGTCACGAGGGATATCCCATCCTTCTCCTGCAGAGCAATTGGTGGATTTGAACCATGTGCCTTTAGTATTGCAGCCTAGTGTCTTACCAGTAGGCCTTCAGAGCTCTACTAGGACACAAATAATGTAAATATTACCAGGATTATATTAAAGATCAGTGATTAAATCAATGTTATATAAACTCTGTATATATTATGAGGAGGGTGCAGGATAGAGCAAGGTTCAGTTTTGTTTTCTTTCCAGAGAGTTGATCTGAGTCATAGTTAATGAAACAGTATTTAACAAAAATAAAAACATAGTCTATTAGTGTTGTAACTGATTAAACAATTAACTACTAATCAAAAACTTAGACATGAGACAAGACCCAGAGGTACCTCACAAGAAAGGCCTGGAGATGGACTTCTGCAAGAGTAAAACCCATTTGAGAGCAGTGATACTGTGAAACACATGAGGTTGTTATGAGTCAGAATCAAATCACAGATAACTCTCATTCTCTCTGTGTCTCTATATCTGCATACACCTATCTCAATAAGTATAACTATCTCTCTAACTGTTGTTGTTATTAGGTGCCATCGAGTCGAGTAAGATTCATAGTGATGCTATGAACAAAGATCTGAACCCTGCCCTAACCTTGCTATCCTCACAATCTCTGACATGCTTGACCCTGTTGCTGCTGTGACTGTGTCAATCCACAGAGTATGGCAATCTCTTTTGTCTCCCTCCATGTTCCCAGGCATGATGTCCCTTGACAATGAATAGCCTCTCCTAGTTACACGTCTAAAGTATGTGAGATGAGGTTTTATCATCTTTACCTCCAACAAGCATTCTGGATACACTTCCTCCAAGATATGTCTGTTTGTTCATTTTTTTAAAAAATCTTTTTTTAATTTTTATACTAGTTTATTTACAAAATTCAAATACACTTTTTTGAGAACAGATTCTTCCAATTCCCCTTACCTCTTCCATCAAATTATACAACTCCATGATTAACCCTCGCTCCCCCTCCACATCCCTATTCCTCTGCTTCCACCTTCCCTTTTTGTCAGACCATGGTTCAAAGGCTTCAATTCTTCTGTCGTCTTTAGTCATTGTCCAGTACTCAGATGCACAGCAAATGACTGAAGCTGCTGACTCAGGCCTACTTTAGTCCTCAAACTAACATAATTGCTTTTCAATGATTTGGAGAAGTCCCTCATAACAGACTTTCCCTTTGCAATATGTCTCCTGATCTACTGACTGTTGGTACCAAGTGTATCAATTGTGGATCCAAGTAGGATAAAATCATTGATAATTTCAATATATTCTCCATCTATTATGATATTGCCTATGAGTTCAGTCCTGAAAATTTTTGTTTCATTGATATTGAGATGCAATCCATATTGAAGGCTGTAGTGTTTAATCTTCTGTAGCAAATATTTCTAGTCCTCCTCTCTTTCAGCAAGCAAAATTGTGTCATCAGCATAACAAAGATTACTGATGAATCTTCCTCCAATCCTGAAATCACATTCTTCTTTGAAGAGTTCAACTACGTGAATTATTTGCTCAGTATACAGATTGAATATGTATGGAGAAAGGATATATCCTTAAAATCCAACTTTCTTTATTTTAAACCATATAGTTTTCCTCTGTTGGCATAATAGCCTGTTGGTCTAGTTGTAGGTTTTGTGTGAGCATAACTAAGTATGCTGGGACTTTAATTCTTCTCAAGGTTAGCCATCATTTGTTAGAATTCACAGTCAAATGTCCTTGCATAGTCCATAGAACACAAGTAGCTATACTTCTGATACTCTTTGCTTTCAGCCAGGATTCATCTGACATCAGCAATAATTTCCTGGTGCCATGGGCTCATATAAATCCAACTTGAACTTCTGACAGTTCTCTGACAATGTATTATTCTAGCTTTTTTTTTTTTAAAATTATACTATTCACAAAATTAGAAGGTATTGTTTTACAGACCAGATTCTTCCAATTTCCCTCACCCTCACACATGAAATTGTACAAACCCATGATTAATCCTCTCCCCTTGCACATCCTAGCCATTTCTGAATGACCGTCAGCATTATGATATTGTTCAATAAATTTCATATTCTGCTGGATCATCTCTTTTTAGAATGGGAACAAAGATTTATTCCAGTCTAGCTATCATATCTCTCTCTCTCTCTCTCTCTCTCTATCTATCATCTATCTAATCTCTCCAATCTATCCATCAATTGGATAGATCAATCTTTCATCTATATACACATACACACATGTTGTTGTTGTTATGTGCCATTGAGTCACTTGCGACTCCTAGCGACCTAGGAGCCCTAAACTCTGCTCTATCCTGTACTAACCTCACCATCTCTAACATGTTTACTCCCACCACCCCAATTACAGAAGGAATCCATCTCATCCAGGGTCTTCCTCTCCTGCTCTGTCGCTCCACCCTCCCAAGCTTGATATCCCTCTGCAAAGACAGGTCCCTCCTCACAACATGCCCAAAGTATGTCAGAGGAAGCTTCGGAATCCTTGACTCCAAGGAGCATTCCAGCTTCACTTTCTCCAGGACAACACTATTCTCCAGCACCACAGCTCAAAGACATCAATTCTCTTTCTATCATCCCTAGTCACTGTCCAGATGTCCTATGCATAGCATGCAATTGTGAAGATTATAGCCCGAGTCAGGCACACCTTAGTCTCCATCCTGACGTCATTGCTCTTTAGTACTCTGGAGAGGTCCCTGATAGCTGACTTTCCCAATGCAATTCGTCTCTTGATTTCCTGGATACTGGTACCAAGAGTGTTGATTGCGGAGTCAAGCAAACTAAAACTGTTAACTAACTCAATATCTTCAGTATCCATGTTGATACTGCCAATTGGTCCAGTGGTGAGAATCTTCATTTTCTTGATGTTAAGCCTCAATCCGTACTGAAGGCTGCAGTCCTTGACCCTCTGTAGCAAGTGTTTCAGCTCCTCCTCAGTTTCAGCAAGTGGGGTTGTGTCATCTGCATAATGCAGGTTGTTGATGAATCTTCCACCAGTCCTGATGCCACATTTCTTCTCGTATAGGCCAGTGTCCTGGATGATCTGTTCTGCATAAGATTGAAAAGATATGAAGACAGAATACATCCCTGGCAGACCCCCTTCCTGATTCTGAACCATGCAGTGTCCCCTGCTCTGTTCTGATGACTGCTTCTTGGTCCAAGTATAGGTTTCTTATAAATACAATCAAATGTTCTGGGATTCCCATTCTTCTCAGAGTCGGCCACATATACATTCTACATACATATATATCAATACCATAAAAATGTTTACTTGTGCTATGTTAATTGTGCAAAGGTATTTAACTGTCTGGATCATAACAAACTATGGCTAATACTGAAAAGAATGGGAATTCCTGAACACTTAATTGTGCTTATGCAAAACCTATACCTAGACCAAGAAGTTGTTGTCTGAAAAGAGCAAAGGAGCACTGCATAGTTTCAAAATCAGGAAAGGTGTCCGTCAGGGTTGTGTCTTTTCTCCACACCTATTTGATCTGAACTCTGAGCAAATAGTTTTAAAACCTGGACTATATAATGAAGAATGGGATGTCAGGATTGTAGGAAGACTCATCAACAACCTATGTTATGCAGATGACATGATCATGTCTGCAGTAAGTGAAGAGAACTTGAAACACTTGCACCAGACAATTGCAGCCTTCCACATGGTTTGCATATCAACGTCCAGAAACAAAAATCCTCACCACTGGACCAATAGACAACATCGTGATAGATGGAGAAAAGATTGAAGTTGTCAGTGGTTTGATTCTACTTGGATCCATAATTAACACTCATGGTAATGTTGTTGTAATTATGTTTCAACAAGTAAAAAAATCAAAAGACATTTTACACTGGGAAAGTCTACTATTAATGATCTCTCCAACATAACAGCAATGGCAGTTTAAAGACTAAGGTGTGTCTGATCCAAGCCATGATCTTTTATATGACTTCCTATTCACCTGAAAGTTGGACACAATAAATAAGGATGACAGAAGAAGAGTCAATTCTTTTGAGTTGTGATATTGGTTAAAAGTATTGAATTTCCCAAGGGCTGCCAAAACAACAAATAAGTCTCTTTGGGGGAAGTGCAAACACAGTACTCCTTAGAGGCATGGATGCTGAAACTTCATATCACATACTTGGGCATGTTCTCAGGAATGTCCAGTTTTTGGAAAAGGACATCATGTTGGAAAAGGTGGAAGGTCATACAGAGAAAGTAAGACTTCCAAAAAGTTTCATTGATGACAGTGACTGTAACAATGGGCTTGGGGATATTAGAGATTGTGAGAATGGGCAGGATAGGGCAAAGTTTAGATTTATTGTTTACAAGGTCACTGTGAGTCATAGTTGACTTGATGGCACCTAAGAACAACAACAAATAGAAATATATTTATTGCATAGTGTGTGTATATACACTCTGTAATCTGTACTTCTGTAAATCTATGTATCTATCTCGATTGATCTAGCTTTTTTTCCCCCTGTTAATTTAGGTCTATCTTCCTTGTTATGTGGAAAAGATCGGAAGATCAATTCTTGAGAGGTAACTTCAAAAGGCGAGTGGACATTTTTTTTTGTTAATTTTATTTCTTTGCATACAGAAACTAAATGGGAAGAATGGCAGGGAAGTGACTCACCAAATGAAAGGAAAGAATAGATGAAGCAGGAGAGAAATAATGTACTATCAAGTAGGGCTCTGTGATGCGGGTTCAGCTTGTGATCCATTATACCTGTTAAGAGGCCAAAGAGAACTGTAGATCTCGGAGACCCGTGGGGGCAGGGGAAAGGGAATAAGATGAAGGGAACACTAGAAGAAATGAAGTGCCTTAACAGCTGAAAGGGACTGATGGATGTTCTCAGCACCTCGGAAGACGCAACTCCCAGCAGGAGAGTAGAGTGCAGCTGAGCAGCGCCTGCTAGAACCACAACACAGTTAGTGAACTGATCCTCTAATAACCTCCCATTTCAGGAGTTTATAATGTGCTATAAAACCCCCTTGTCTCTGGACTAAAACCTGGCACCACCACACTTAACTGCATTTTACTGCCCTTGCACAAATCCCTGATTTGCCGTTACTTTCTCTTAAATAGAGCTGGATCTATTTTCAGCAGTGCAGGTGCCAAGATGCTTTGTAAAAATTTTCCGCAGAGAATGGATTTGATTTTCAAAATGCAGAAACTGGATTTCAATCCTTAAATTGAAATGCTGGACTAGGCACCAAGGACACTTGATTAAATCATGCCTCTGTTCAGGCTATTAATTCCAACTTGGATGATGTCCGTAGATACAGAAAACTACTTGAGAAGCAGAGATATCCGGGTTCCTCAATGGGTGAAGGTCATCCAACAGCTGACTGTCCTCCATGGCTTGGAAAACAAAATTTTGGGAGGCTCTCGCCACTTGTGCACGTTGACAGTTCCACTCACTGTCAGTCAAGAGGAAAGAAGTGATTTTATTTCAGAGAAAGTCTACTAGTGGTTTGAAAAGTCGGTGTAATCCTCGACAATGGTGCTTACACACGGACTCCAAATGTTGAGATGAGTCTAATGAGCTTTGACACACTTGCATCTAACCTGGTTTCATTGTAATGATTAATTACTGTCATGGATTGAATTGTGTCCTTGGTAAATACATGCACATAATTATATAATGTGGAAACTATGTCATCATCTCCCACCATCTGAAAAGTCAAATACTTGTAAGAAGTTTAAAGCTGTAATGCAACACCCTTTATTCCCATAACGACCTTGATTCATCTGATGTAAGACAAGTCTACCCAGGATGTGGCCTATTGCACCTTTTGTAAGAGATAAAAGAGGAGGAAAGCCAAATAAGAGTCAGGAGGCTCAGTCTCATCAAGAAATTACTGCCAGGGGTAGAGTCCATCCTTCTGAACGCAAGTGTCTGCATTAGGAAGCTCTTTGATACCAGGGAATGCCAAGAAAGCTGGAGATCACCCTGGAATCCTGGCCTAAACATGCTGAAGGAAGCAAGTACTTTCATCCAAAACTGACAAAAAGGGTTTTCCCTAGTGCCACACATTGAATTTGAACTTCTAGGCTCTTAGAAAGCTCACCTATTGCTGTTAAGTTGGAACAGATTCCTAGCTGACCCTTCAGTAGCTGTCAATTACATGGGAAGAGACTGCCCATCTTCCCCCTGTAGACTTGAACAGCTCGTCTTTGGTTTGGAGGTGCGATTTCTTATTCCCTAGATTACCAGAGCTCCTGATTCCAAAACTGGAAAAGAATAAACTTCTGTTTGTTAAAAATATCCGTTTGTGGTATTTCTATTATAGCAGCGCTAGATAGCTAAGACAGTCACAATCCATGACCTATCCAGTCTGTAGTTTAAAAAGCAGGCTAACTAGAGTTCTTGCTGAATTCAATGACTGTTCACAATCAAATACAGTGTCAGAAATAAAAGGCAAGCTATTTTATTTCCACTTTCCCCCTCTACCTTATACTCTATAATCAGAATCAATTACAATGATCAAGTTATCATTATCTATTCACTAGTGTCTGAATAACTCCCTTTTCCAAGGTACACAGGGTACTCTGCAAAGCGGAGCGAAACAAGCAATCATCAAGGAAACATCCTAAACAGGACATAAAAATTGCCTTAACTATTTCAGGAACCAAAAGACCGATTAAGCAATGTACAATATTTTACAATTTTTGGATTATGCCTGAAGAAAGGGTCACTTTGAGGGTTCAGCTTTTTCAGCTAATTATTTTCAAAGCAAATGTTATTTGCTCTTGACTCGACTGGCTTATTTTTGAATTAGAGGCCCAGTTAAAAGCCATTATTTTTGATTCAAGGGTAAAGCTAATCCCCATCACCCCTTTTGGGGAACTAACAGACTAAATATGTCATTTGAGGGAAGAATATTTTTGCATAAGGGATAGACAAACCTCGCATTTCTCAACTTTAAGCTACTCCCCTACCCCCCTTATTTTCTCTCTATTTTCACTAGGAAGAGTTCTGGTGATGTAATGAGTAACATGGTCAACTATTGATCTGAAGACCAGTGGTTTGAATCTACAACTGCACCATGGAAGAAAGATGGACAGTGTCTCATATTTTCAGCACTGAAAACTCAATGGAGGGGCATTATGAATTGAAATATACTTGAAAACACAAATTTAACTAACTAGTTAAAAGTACATGAGTCAAAAATTAAAAATCAATAATATTCCAAGTAGAGGCTCTAATAGTGGCACAAATCAAGTTACACAAGGAAGGTAGTTCTTACAATAAAAGGCCTATTGACTAGCACTTTGTCTATTACAGTATAAAGGTTAGGCACCACAATATGTAAAGGCTCAACTATGTCGTTTATTGTTCTTAAGTCCTGGAGCAAATTTCCATCTACCACTGATGTGTTTTACAACTCGGATGTCTGCATGCAAGGCAGAGGTGAAGTAAGGAACTGCTTATGAGGTTTTCCGTCAATTCTAACAACTAAGAGATAGTGAAAGAGTTGGGACCTCAGAAGGCTTTTAGGACCAAATAGTAGGCTCTTGTGTCTAGGAGAAAATGAATATACTTACCAGTAATGTTAATGCTCACCCACAGCTCTTCTGGGAGGATCTAAATCGTTGAAGCGTTCTCCTCTGTTTCCAGCTGGGAGCTGGGGTCTGTCAGTCCTGTCAACCACAAGGACCTGATGTGGGCCCCCTTGGCCAAGTGTCCTTCAGAGCCACACTTAAAGCAAGTGAGTGGGAGCTTCCTCTCTACTCTCTTGCCTATCTGTGGCTCTCGTCTGTGACACTGTCTACTGAAGTGGCTGAGCTTTCCACAGTGGAAGCAATTCTGACCTCCATTATTACCTTTGGGTGGCACTGTATATTAGTAAGACTTCCTTTTCCTGACACAGGCCAACACTTCCATGATACATCTTCAAGGATATGAACATGTACGGCTAAGAACAATTGATAACAGTGCATCTAAATTTTAAAAAAAAATCAATCTCCATAATAGTCTATGTGTTTCTGATTGCCAAAGGGGCCCTTTAGAGTAGTGAGAGAAGACCTTCCCCCTGAAACCTACAGAGTCCCTTTTCAGCCCGAAGTAGCTAAGAGAATACACCATCCCCTTTTCCTTATGAATCAGGGGGGAGTCTCTCTCTCAGGGAGGAGTGATAGGGAGTGGCAAAGGACACACTGACAAAGAAGATTAATCAGAACTGGCTTTGACAAGCACTGTGGCAATTGGACAATTAAAACAGACTTTCAAGGAGGGGGGAAAGAAGAACGAACTGAGGAGGAGGGTAGAGAAAATAGTGTAACAATGAATGAATGAAAATCCTAAATCTCTGTAAATGTTCATTAAAATTAATAAAATTTAATCATAAAAAAAGAAAGATCAAGTGCTTTCTTGTTTTCTCTCTTTTAAAAAAATTCATTTTAATGGAAGTTTACAGAGGCTTTGGATTTTTCTCCCAGCCCATCCTCCCATCCTCCCCCCCCACCCCCTGTGTGCTTTTTTCTTTGAAAAATAAAAATCTTTAGTTGTTGTATAATAAAAAAAGAAATATATTTGAAAACAAAGGTTAGATTTTATTCGCATTATACAAAGAAGTCATATTGTTCTGGGAAAAGCAGAAGGTCAGCAAATGAGAGGAAGATTCAGAATGACAGACTGACAAAGTGCCTCCAACAATGGGCTTGGGCATGTTAGAGAGAATGAGGATGGTACAGAATAGGGCAAGGTGTAAATATGGATTTTTGTAGGGTCTCTGTGAGTAGTATCTGACTCCATGGTACCTAACAACAACGGTCTGGACATATATTGTTGGCTTAAATGTTTAAATTTATTTTCATATGATCATTAATACACATTATTGTTGTTGTGGTTATGTGCCATTGAGTGCCTGCAACTCCTAATGACCCTATCTCTATCCTGTGCCAATCTCATTGTCTCTGACACACTTGCCCTTATTATGACATGCCTCTCCAAGGACATATCCCTCCTTGCAACATGTCCAAAGTATGTTATACAAAGCTTCAGAATCCTTGCCTTCAAGTAGCAGCCTTGTCTTATCCTCTCTAGGATGAACAGGTTTGTCCTCCTAGCACTCTGTGGTATATTCAACACTCTTCTCCAGAACCATAGCTCAAAGATATCAATTCTCCTTCTACCGTTTCTAGTCAATGTCCAGCTCTCTGATGTATAGCAAGTAATTGCAAAGACTATGGCATGGATCAGGTGCACCTTAGTCTCCAAACTGACATCATTGCTCTTCAGTACTTTGGAGAGGTCTCTGATAATATATTTTCACAATGAAATTAAAATGTTAATTATGATTGATCAATGCCTTTTCCACCACACCTCCTCAAATCCTGACTGCATCTTGTCTTTTCCTTTACCCTATCTATTAATCCACTCTTCCCTGTTGCCCTATTTTTCTTCCCTCCCACACCTTCTCCCCTTCCCTCACCCTGTTTGAACAGTTGTGCATATCCTCCTTCAAGCTGTTAACTGCAATACTCATATTTCCTGTTAATTCATTCCTCCCAAGTGAACTAACATTTTGGTTGGTGGTGTTAGCTTTTGTCATAGTGGCACCAGGAGGGATAGATAAGGATGTCACGTAATAGGATAGTATTTAGATCTGTTGTTCATAGGATTGCTGTGAGTCGTCCTCAACTTGACAATAGCTAACAACAACCACCATAACCATGTTTTATACAAGATTTTCTTAGTTGTCATCTTTTGGAGGGGGTGGTATTTTTATGTGCCATCGAGTCACCTGTGACTCATAACGACCCTATGTACAACAGCCCTAAAGTCTGCTCTGTCCTGTGCCAATCTCACTGTCTCTTACACACCTACTCCCATTACTCTAATCACTGAATCAATTCACCTCATAGAGGGCTTTCCTCTCCTGTGCTGTCCCTCCACCCTCCCAAGCATGACGTCCCTCTCCAAGGACTGGTCCTTCCTTGCAACATGTCCAAAGTATATTAGATGAAGCTTCAGAGTCCTTGCCTCCAAGGAGCAGCCTGGTTTGACCCTCTCCAGGCTGAACCTGTTAATTTTCTTGGCAGTCCATGGTATATTCAATACTCTTCTCCAGCTTTTGGAAGTAAATGACCATATTTTTCTTTGGAGACACTTACCTTTAACCCTATTTTATTATTCTAACAGCTCAAGAAGGAGAGTTCTGGAAATAGACAAAGAATTTTCTTTAAAAATGGATAGTCTTCAAGTTTTAAGTGGTTTCTGGTTTGTTTGTAATGTGGAATCGTTATACATTGATCATCTGAATAAGGGAGCTCTGATGGCCTAGTTGTAAGAAGCTGTGCTGTAATCCCAAAGGTATGCGGCTCAAATAAGTTCACCAGCTGCTCCATGGGAGAAACATGGGCCGTCTCCTCCTGTTTGATTAATTACCTCTGAACACCTTCTAGAGGGTCAGCTACAGGTACGACTCGATGGCACACAACATCTGAACTATAAGATGCTGCATTACTTTTGCTGTTTATTCTTTTTTTAGGTGCTTCTTGTGCATTTGGATGTCACTTGTAGTAGTTTAGCGTGGGAACAACTCTACAGCTCTTCTTCCCAGCTTTCTGAAATGTAGTAAGAGTATAACACATCTGTTTGCATATGGTGTGCTCTTGGAAGATATTGAAGGGTTCCTTTCTAGGGTTTGATGCAGAGGAATGAGGTTAGCTGAATCTTCAACAATGAATATGAGTTTCCAAATGCATTTTTTTTAGTTGCATGTCAGAGAGTTGGACCATGACTAGGGAGGATAGAGGGGAATTGATGCCTTTGAGCTGTAGTACTGGAGAAGAGTATTGAATATACCATGGACTCCTAAGAAAACGAACAGGTTCATCCTAGAAAGGGTTAAACCAGGTTGCTCCTTGGAGGCAAAGATTCTGAAGCTTCATCTGGTATACTTTGGACACGTTGAAAGGAGGGACCAATCCTTGGAGAAGGAAGTCATACTTGCTAGGGTAGAGGGACAACTCAAGAGAGAAAGACCCATTATGAGGTGGATTGATTCAGTGACTAGAGTAATGGGAGTAGGTGTGTCAGAGACAATGAGATTGGCACAGGATAGAGCAGGATTTAGGACTGTTTTACATAGGGTTGCTATGAGTTGCAGGCTAGTCGACAGCACATAACAACAACAACAAATTCCATGCAGGAAGAACTATGGCTAGAAAGTTCTAGAGATACAATAACGTGATGTATTCACAAATCATTGAAAATTTGGTGTGGCTTGGGTGTGAGCTATTATTGTTAGGTATTGATGGAGCTGGCTTTGTCTTGTTCTGACCATATATAATGGAATGAGAAGTTGTTCAGTCCTGAACCAATCTGTATGCGATAGAGGGCATTGTGGAGTAGAGAGAAATAGGAGGAAAGTTGCCTGGTAGGCAGGGACTTCTCAGGAGACAGAGGTGGAGGGTTCAGAAAGAGTTTTCCATTGGAAGTGGCTGGACTGTGGTGCTGTGCTGCTTTGGTGCAGTTGTGATCTTTAGAATTCACTAACATCCTGACCACTAGGACTTGTAAATGTGAGTCTTTCAATAAACCAGAGAAATGTTCTCAGTTTCCTGACTTCAAGACTTAAAAATTCTGTGTGATTTTTTTTTACCCAATTCCTATACAAACTATTGCAGTAACAGACAACTCTAGATTAGAAGTGATCTCTGGGGGGCCTAGTGGATCAGGAATTGCACTGCCAACCAAAGGGAGGCAATGAAAATCCACCAATTGCTTTGCAGGAGAAAGATGGGTAGTCTCCTGTACAATTTACAGCCTCTGAAAACCTGCTGGAGGATGTTTTATGGGTTGGTTCCAACTTCATGGCAATGAGCTTGAGTTTGAGCTAGAGTAAACTGATGCCTCCCTTATCACACATTCACATCTGACTTTTAAGCAACGGCTTTATTTGAGCCTCCATGCCAGCCATGCAAAGCATGAGCTTTCAGCTCACCTCAAACTGGGCGCCTGTAAGTGATTTGAGAGAAGGACTTCAAAGACATTTGGTTTTGGTGCATAATCGGGTCTGCTCGTGAGGGCCTTGCCATTATACCTCTAAAAGGAAACTAAGTGTGTGTGGATATGTATTTAGATTCAGCATAGCCGTGTGTATGTGTCTTTTTCTTCTCTTTTTTTCCCCCTTCAGTTTGTGCTTTCAAGAATCGACTAAGAAAGTCTGTTATTTGATCCTGCTGATGTTTCCTTTCAGACAGCTGCCACCAGCACCGCTTGGCCACTTTCTTTTTATTTCCTATTCCCTTTTAACTGTCTAGCTTACTTTGATATGATTTCGTCTCTCTCTGTAATGGCAACGAGAGAGGATGTTTTTTCCCAAGGCCATGGCATGATATGCCTTTTAATTCATTTTAGGCTTATTACCTAGCAAATGTAAGAACGAATTAGGGCTCTGTTTGCCTGGCCTAAGCGTGTTGCAGACGTGTGGGAAGGCAAAAAGTCACATTAGACCACGTGGAATCTTGACAGAATTGGTCTTTGGGACTTTGATTCCTCCGTCTGCCACTTTCCTGCCTTGTGACTTTGGATAACCCCCACACTCTATCTGCACACTGCCTCCTTCTTTATGAAATGGTGAAAAGAATATAATTTCACCTTCCTGAGCTCCCAAGGATGTCGTGAGCTTTCAGATCAAGTGTGAAGGTTGCTTTGAATTTCATCAAAGAGTGCCTTTAGAATGGCTTAATGCAAACGTGTTAAGGAGAAAGCATATTTTGTTTTAGAAAACGACGCATGGTTCTCAGAAATAATATTTCCACTGCACAATTACAGTTTTCAAAATTCTGTACTGTGACTTCAGGATCTTATTTTAACACGTGATTTAACAATAGGCTGTGTTTTTGACAGCGTTATATATCTTTCTCGAGAAATCTGTACGATTCTGCTGTTAATTTGAACCTAGGGAGTGTATCTAGTCCCCAGTGAATATTGCCACCACTGGAAACTGATGTCTTATTAACAACCCGCAAACTAAAAATTACAGGTAATGCTGGGAGATTTAGAGTAACTTTGTCCAGTAGATTATAAAGCCGACTATTGCACGGCATTTTCCTCTCAGTAATTCGTTCTTACCTTGCATTCAGCTTTTGGCTAATCTATTAGTAGTAATTCCACTCTATACAATTTTAGATAACAAACCCTAAAAATAAGAAACTTCAGCCTTAACGCAGGAGCAAATGTTCATATTAACACCCACACTGAGTTACTGAATCACCCTTACATTCATACCACACTTTGTTGTTGGTAGGCACTTCCACTTCTTGCTGCGTTATAGGGTGGCAATTTGCCACTGTTTCATTTAGAGGAGAGCGAGCATATGGTCATCTCCCTCGATTTCAAAATCCAGACCGTACACATCCACTAATTAAATAATTTTGAAATCATATAAATTACTTTTTTCTCTCCTAAGACTAAAACTGTGATTCCCAAACCCCATTTCATCACCCTCCAGGGTACAGCTAATCAGCCCAGAAAGTGGCATGAAATTTTTAAGACAAAATTAATTTTAATTCCTTTTAAATTAAAAACAAATGCATGCCAAACTGAGCTATTTCACAAAGGGCTATCTTGACATCACTAAATGACTTTTTTTTAACATAAAATTAATTGAGGGAGTGCATGTTGGGCACTAGCTGGGAACTTTTTTCAAGATTCACATGTGGGGTGGATGAACTGCAAAGAACAGGTTTGAGAGGAGGCATCTCATTGTTCTCCAGAAACATCTTTCTCCAGCATTTTCTAATTAAGGGTTGAGAGTTTTTTCAGAGAAGGAGAAGGAAACAAAAATATAACTGAAGGTTGGCTTTGGTCTCCTAGTAAATCTAAGTTATAAAATATTGCATGAACTATAGATAAATCTCTATATTGAGTGTGAAAGCTGTACTTAATTTTCCTTCAGTTTTAGGCTGCTTTCCCATCGTACTTGAGTTCTAGAATAACCAGACAGGTTTCATGATGTTTTTAGACTAAGGCAGGCAAAGAAACAGGGTGGCCAGGCACTTCTGAGGAAGCAAGCCCTTGAAAACCTTGTGAAAAGCAGAGGGGCACATAGTGCCAGAAGACGAACCCCTTAGGCTAGAAGGTACTGAGAAGAGTTGCCACCTCAAGGTGGTTTTATTGCTGCTGTTAGGTGACATTGAGCCAAGTACAGCTCATAGTGACCCTTTGAACAACAGACCTAAACCCAGTCCTGTCCTGTGTCATCCTCATTATCTCTGATACACTTGAGTCCATTGCTGCAGTCATTGTGTCAATCCTTTCCATTGAAGGTCTGTCTCTCCCTCACTGACCTTTCCAAGCATGATGCCCCTTTCCAAGGAATTGCCCCTCCTAGCAACATGCCCAAACTTTAACGACTCAGTTGATGTAAAGCTTTCAACTAAGGAAGGACCATCATTTGCCGATGTGGCAAAACTCAAAATGAGGAAAAACATCTGTAGACATTCATTATTGACTCAAAGTCTGTAGCAAATGCCTGAACCCTGCAGAAATTGTGAGAATGGTACATGATTACACAAGATTCTGATCTCTCTTTTGAAAAGTTGTTATGAATGGTAGTTGACTTGATGGCAAAGACGCTTGACTATGGGGGTCATGACAAATTATGACTAACGTTGAAATGAGTTAGCATTCCAGAACACTCAGTTATGCTCATGCAAAACCTATACATAAACCAAGAAGCTGTTGTCCAATCAGAACAAGGGAATATTGCCAAGTTTAAAATCAAGAAAGGTATGCATCAGAGTTTCGTCCTTTTTTCCATACTCATTCAATCTGTATGGTGAGCAAATGTTTGGGAAGTGGAACTCTGTGAAGAATAATATGGCATCAGGAAAGGATGAGGATTCAACAACAACCTGTATTATGGGAGTGATACAACCTTGACTACAGATTGAAGATCAAAGACTATAGCCTTCAATATGGATTAAATATCAATGCCAAGAAAGCAAAAATCCTCACTCCTGGATCACTAGGCAACATTGACATAAATGGAGAAAAGATTGAAGTTTTCAGCAATTTCGTTTTACTTGAATCCGTAATCAACTCTCATGCTAGCAGCAGACAAGAATCAAAAGATGTGTTGCATTGGGAAAATCTGCTCTCAAGTACCTCTCCATACTCCTAAAATGCAAGATGTCATCAGTTTAAAGACTAACTGAAAAATGGACAATGAATAAAAAGGATAGAAGATGGATGAATAGATGCCTTTGAATTGTGACATTGGTGAAGAGTCTTGGATATTTCATAGACTGCTAAAGGAACAAACAAGTCTGTCCTGGAGGAAATACCAGCAGGGTAGTCCTTACAGGCAAATGTGGTGGAACTTGTTTTTATAAGAGTAGCAATAGGCCTTTCCTTTGCTGTCTATAATAGCATGGAAATTTACCAAATCCAGAGCATAATCACCATTGTTATTATTGTTAAGTGTTGTTGAGTCAAGTACAACCTGTAGCAATACTATGAACAACAGATCTGAACCTTGTCTCATCCTGTGCCATCCTCACACTTCCTGATGCACCAGAGCCCACTGAGGCAGTCATTGTGTCTATCCACCTGACTGAGGGTCTTCCTGTCCTTTGCTGACCCTCTGTCTTCCCAAAGAATAGCCTGTGCTAGCAACATGCATCGTTTTTGCCTCCAAATTACCATTAACAAACTTTAAAAAGAACGAATTAGTTTTTCTAAAGTCAGACTATTCTGTAGACATCATGACAGTCTGGTCATTATTTCTTCTCTTCTTATTTCATTGCTGAGATGAGCAGATTTTCTTTTGCATCAATAGGTATATTATTTTCTAATTTCTGTTTCTGGTGGTCTAGTAGGTAAGAAGCTATGCCATCCAAAGACATATGATTCAAATCCACCAGATGCTCCATGGGAGAAAGATGAGCAACCTATCACATGATTTATAGCCTCTGAAAACTTGTTGAAGTGTCAGTTATCAATTGGTTCTAACTCAAAAGCAGGTAACAACAAATGTCTCTATCCAGGGTTTATGAATGGGACTTTGGCTTCTCTTAACATATTTGAATTACTTCAAAGATCACCTTAAGATAATTTTTAAATTTATATTTTTCACAAGTCTTCTTTACTACTCCATTTATGTGAGATTAGATTGTTGATGTTAGGTGCGGTCGAGTCGAGCACTACTCGTAATGACTCCAATGAACAAAAGATGTGAACCCAGTTCTATCCTGTGCCATCTTCATACTTAGGTAAGACTAGAAGCATTATTTTTGTTGGAAGTTGGGGGAAAATGCAAGACTTAGATTTCACAACTACAGCCAGCCAAGAAAACAACTGGATCTGTCTTGGAGAGGGTGAAACCAAGTTTCTCCTTGGAGGCTAGGATTTTAAGATCTGTTTCACATACTTTGGGGACTTGTCCAAGAGAGACTGGTCCTTGGAGAAGGACATCATGCTTGGGAAGGTGGAGGAACAGCACAGGAGAGGAAGACTCTGGATGAGATGGATTGATACAGTAACTGGAGCAATGGGTGTTGGTTGTGTCAGAATAGTGAGACTGGGTCAGGATAGGGCAGGATTCAGAGCTGTTGTGTATAAGGTTGCTATTAGTCACAGGTGACTCAATGGCACATAACAATAAGATTAACAATGGCAACAACAAAACTTTATTCATAGAAAATAGTGGAGTTTTGGTCATTGGAGTATGGATATAGTAGTATGAGGAATCAAGGTCATGGCCATAGTGTCAGTGTTGTATATCATACATGTCATTGTCATATTTCAATTTAACAATAGAGACAATGAAACACTGAGGGATTAAAAAATGTGTCCAGAAATGCTTAGCAGTTTTTTGTAATGTATATACAGTGAGAACACATGTCTCATAATAAAACTTAATAATAGAAAATTTGACAGTGGAAAATATTCTCTTGTATATATGCTTATTTTTCCTTTTTCTTATCTTAATTTTAAATTGTCACTATCATTGCTATTTACTATGTAGTTCCAAAAACAGCTCAACTCTGAATTATACAAGAGATATAATAGATATTTCTGTTCTGTGACACAAAGATTCATTGAGCATGGAATGTATGTGATGTTTTAACTTCTTCTGAAATGAATTTTGGGTTTCCTGGGTGATGCAATCATTTAAATACTTGGCTACACATTGAAGGCTTGGAGATTTGAATCCATTTGTAGATGCTTTGGAAGAAAGCTCTAGCATTCTAATTTGGTGGAGAAAATCACAATAATGCTAAATGCTCTAGAGAAAACATATGGGGTAGTCATGAGTTGGAAATGACTCAAGAGCAACTTGTTTCCTTTTTGTTATGGTTTGGAACCTATCTTAGATCTTCAAAACAAAAATTGATATTGACAAGAAGTAAACATCACCTGTGGTAGAAACACCTAACTGAATATTGATTTGGTCTTTTGTAGAGTTATTGCTAGACAGGGTTTGAACAGCTAAATTGTGTATTTCAACAGATTGTGAAATGACTACCAGAACTAGGTGATTAAGAAGCATGTGGACATTAGCCACAGTCTCTTTTGCCAACCTTGAGCTGAATAAAGAAAGCTCTCAAGATCTGTTGTTGTTGTTGTTAGGTGCTATTGATTTGAGTATGACTTATAGCGACCCTATGAAAAAAAAATCTGAAACTAGTCCTGTCCTGCGCCATCCTCACACTTCCGAACACGCAAGAGCCCATTGTCAATCCACCTTGCTGAGGGTCTTCTCTCTTCAGCTACCCTCCACCCCGCCAACCCAGCATCATGTTCCTCTCCAAGGAATAGCAGCTCCTAGTCCAAAGCATATGAGGTGGAGCCTCATCATTCTTGTCTCCAAAAAGCACTCTGGCTGCACCCTCTCCAGGACCTATCTGTTAATTTTCTTGGATATCCATGGAATGTTCAGTGTTCTTCTCCAACACCACAGCTTAAAGGCATCAATTTTTATTTTTTTTTCTGTCATCCGTATTCATTGTGCGGGTCTCGGATACATAGCTAGTAATCAGAAAGACCATGGCCTGAATCAGATGTACCTTAGTCCTCAAACTGACATTACTACTTCTCAATAATTTGGAAAGGATCTGAACTGGACATTTTCCCTTTGCAATGTGTCTCCTTACTTCCTGACTGCTCATACCAAGGGTGTTAATTGTGGATCCAAGCAAAATGAAGCTGTTGACAGTTTCAGTCCTCTCCACCCATCATGACACTGCCTATTGGTCCAGTGGTAAGAATCTTTGTTTTCTTGATATTGAAACACAATCCATACAGAAGGCTGCATTCCTTGATCTTCTACAAGTGCTTCAAATCTTCCTCACTTTCAGCAAGCAAGGTTGTGTCATCTGCATAGCTCAGATTATTTATGAGTCTCCTTCCAATTCGGATGCCACACTCCTCTTCATAGAGTCTCACTTCAAGGATAATTTGCTGAGCATATAGACTGTATAATTATGGAGACAGAATACATCCCTGATGCCCTCCCTTCTCAATTTCATACCATTTAGTGCCCCCCTGCTCCATTCACACAACAGCCTCCTGGTTCAGGTATAGGTAACTCTTGAGAGCAATCCAGTGCTCTAGTATTCCCATTCTTCTCAATGTCAGCCACAACTTGTCATGATCCAACAGTGAAATGCCGGGAGCTCTGGTGGCCTAGTGGCAAAAAGCTGTACTGCAATCCCAAAGGTACATGGTTCGAATCCACCAGGTGCTCTGCCGGAGAAGGAGGGACAATTTCCTCCTGTACCAGTCACATCTGATTTGATGGTACATGCACAAAAAGTAATAAAACAACAGTGAAATGCCTTTGCTTAGTCAATACAGCACAAATAAACATTCTTCTGGTATTCTTTACTTTCAGCCAGCATCCATCTGACATTCAGCAATGATATTCTTTGTGCATGGCCTCTTCTAAATCCCACTTGAACTTCTGGCAATTCCCTATCTATGTACTGTTCAGCCATTTTTGAATGATTTTCAGCAGTATTTTGCTAGCATGTGATATCAGTGATATTGTTGAATAATTTCCACAGTCAGAGTTGAATCACCCTTGTTGGGAATAGAAACAAAATTAGACCTCTTCCAATCCATTGACCAGACAGCCACCCTCTAAACTTCCTAGCACAAACTAGTCAGTACATCCTTGGCTGCATTTGTCAATTGAAACAAGTCAATTGGTATCCTATTGATTCCTGGGGCCTTATTTTTCCCAGTGTCTTCAATGAAGCTTCCAGTTTCTCTTTCATTACCATTGTCTCCTGTTTATATGGTACTTCCTGACTTTTTCAGCATCAACAAAGTCTTTCTGGTAGAATGGTTTTGTGTATTCCCTCCATATTCTTTAATACTTTCTGGGTTATTCAATAAATTGTCCCTGGCATAGGAAAAAAAAGTCAGACAGAAGGAGCTTGGGCCCTGAGTGAGCACAAGTAAGGTTGTCCAATGGAGAGCACCCAAAGTAGAAGAAACAAACACATCATTGCAGTTGATATGGTGACTCTAATTTCAAATCTAAACTTTATTGTACTGAGTCACAAAGGGATTTGGGCTTTTTTTTTCTTTTTTTCTTTGTTATAAACTTTCTAACAGAAGAGTTAGAATCAACTCACAGCTGACACTTCAGTATATTTTCAGAGGTTATAAATAAATCACATTGGAATAGATTGCTCATCTTTCTCCCAAGGAGCCACTGGTGGATTTGAACTGCCAGAGAAGTGTCGCCTTTTGGTCAGCAGGACAACTCCCTACTGACTAGGCTGCCAGAGCTTAGGCGTATATATTCTGTTGTTTTTGTTGTTGTTGATTGCCTTGTAGTTGAGCATGACTCATAGTGACTCTATGAACAAAAGGTCTGAAACCCCTCTACAACTACTGACATTTATCAAAGTTTCTGGAGTATCAGAGTTTCTGGAGGCATGTTATTTAGGAAGTGGATGCCACTCCTGCTTCCAAGTATCTATTATAGAAGCCATGATTTACCCTAATAAGTGCAATATGGAAAAGTATAGTCTAATTATGTCTTTAGCATTTTTTAAAATTATGGATGGATTCTCTCATGACACGACCTTGCTTGCTGAAACTGAGGGGGACCTGAAGCACTTGCTGCAGAAGGTTGAGGACTGTAGCCTTCAATATGGATTGAAGCTCAACATCAAGAAGACAAAATTCTCATCACTGGACCAATTGGAAGCATCATGATAGATGGTGAAGAGACAGACAGATTGTTAACAGCTTCAATTTGCTTTAGCTCCACAATCAACATTCTCGGTACCAGCAGCCAGGAAGTCAAAAGATGAATTGCACTACGGAAGTCTGCAGTCAGGGATCTCTCCAGAGTACTGAAGAGCAACGATGTCTTAGTCTGGAGACTAAGATTAATGACTATGTGTACAACAGCTGGACAATGACTGGGAATGATAGAAGGAGAGGCCTTAGAGCTATGGTCCTGGAGAAGAGTACTGAACGTACCATGGACTGCTGGGGAAAAAAAACATGTTTGTCCTGGAGAGGGTGAAACCAGGCTGGTCATTGCAGGTAAGGATTCCGAGGCTTTGTCTGACATACTTTGGACATGTTGCAAGAAGGGATCAGTCCTTGGAGAGTGACACCATGCTTGATAGGGTGGAAGTACAGTGCAAGAGAGGAAGACTCTCAATGAAATGGATTGACTCAGTGACTAGGGTAATAAGAGTAGGTGTGTCAGAGACAGTAAGGCTTGCTCAGGATAGAGCAGGGTTGAGAGCTCTTGTTTATAGGGTGGCTGTGAGTCACAAGGGACTTAATGACACATAGCTACAGCATGGTTTTATCTACCCATTGTTGTTGTTGACTGCTGTCCAGTCGAGCACTACTCATAATGACCTTATGAACAAAAGGCCTGAAGTCTTTCTATAGCTATGATCATTTATCAAAGTTCACAGAGTTTTCAGAGGCAGGTTGTTTAGGAAGCGGATGCCACGTGAAAAGTAGGTAACAGTGGGAAGAAACAAATTAAATCCTCATGTGTTATTGCAGTCCATTTAGTTCTGACTTACAGTGAGAATATCATAGATTGAAGCCCTGTCTCATTCTTTGCCATCTTCATCTTGTCACTGAGTTTGAGCACATGTTTCGCAGTTATTGGACCTGTTCAGCTCACCAAGAATCTTTTTCTCTCTCTCACAGTCTTCTATTTTACCAAGCATAATTCTCCCTCCTAATAACATACCTAAATTATGTGCAAAAAATCCTCATCATTTTACCTTTAAAGATGCATTCTATATTTCTTCCAAGAAAAATTCATTAGTTCTTCTCTAACATGTACTATTGTCCAGTGGATTTCAACTCATAGCAACCCTAGGGAAGAGAGTAGAATTTCCCCTCAGGGTTCATGAGGCTGTAAGTCTTCATAGAAGCAGATGGTCTTGCAATTTTCCTGAAGAGCAGCTGATGGGTTCAGATTGCCAACTTTCGGTTCAGCAGGCAACATTGAACTCACTGCAGCCATCTATTGAATATCCAGTCTTCTTTACCACCACAATAATTCCAGTGCATTGATTCTGGTTCAGATGGACTAGTTTTTTTTTGCTTTTCCTTATTTGTTTTCCTCATTATTTAGCTTCTAAATGCCGAACACACTGCAAATGAAGTCATTGAAAATACTATGGCTTAGGTCTGGCACACCTTAGTCCTTAGAGTTATAAATTTGCTTTTTAACCATTTAAAAAGTCCTACGGTTTTAAATTATTCACTCCCTCATCTGTTTTAGTGCAGTATACACAATTTATCCAGATTTTCTCAGTTTTACCCCAACCCTGATATCAGCCCCATTTTACAACAGTGGCACCATGCAATATTTGTCCTTTTGCATCTGAGATATTTCACTCAGAATAATTTAAAAGTGATGTATGATAGGGTCTTATGGTTATCACAAGAGTCCACAGTTAAGGTTGCATAGTGGAATGTACTTGGGGTGGTGGGAGGAGTGCGGGGGGATTGTGTATCAGGGAAGGAGTGTTTCTTTTACTTTTGAAAGAGAGGAGTGAACTGGGTGGTGGGGGAAGGGATGGGTGGGGAGAGAAGTGCAGCAATGAATGAATGGGGGGAAAAAAGTCCTACAGTAGCAGATTTGCTCACTGTCACATACTAGTTTCTTTCTTGACTGTTGCTTTCATGACTGTTGGCTCTGGATCCAAGTAAGAGGAAACACTTGATGGCTTTAATATTTTTCTCTGTTGACATGTTTCTTGAATGCTTTGAAGTACATACTCAGAAGTGATTCTTATGTCTAACCTCATTGGTCATGCTTATAACAGATACTATTATCTAAATGATTCCTCATCACCTTCTGAAAGGCCAGGAATTTCTAAGGATAGGATACTTGTAAACATCATTGTACTGCAGGTTATTCAGAAGTGTACTTGTTATTTATAGAATGTATGTAGAGCATGGTTTAAATACATACAATTGAATATTCTTCTCATGAAATGAGGAAGGTTGTTCAGATAGTGTAAGAACTAGACATAACAATACACTTGATGTTAACATTTGATGGATAAAAGGATTTAATAGGTGGCAACATTTTGAAGTCTACCTTACTTTTGTTGTTGTTAGGTCTTGTCAAGTTGACATGATCTCATAGCACACACACATAAAAAACCACCACGCTCTCATAGTGCACTAGCCTCGCAGTTTCTGCTGTGCATGGACCCATTGTTGCAGTCATTGCTTCCATTGTCCTTGGTTAAAATCATCCTTTTCTTATCTGGCCTTCTACTTTACAGTCTTTCAGCCTTGGGTGGGGGTGGGCATGGGCGTGGGGGCCTCAATCCTTTCCTACTCTCATGCAATTTCAAAGAATCCAGAAAAGAGTACAAACTTTAAAATGCTCCAAAGAAACTGTACACACACATGCACACACACACACACACACACACA
>NW_006399941.1:886608-887650 GCF_000299155.1 Elephantulus edwardii | reverse complement strand
GATGTGTTGTTCCAGTCATTTTTGGATAATCTTCAGTAGAATCTTGTTTGCATGTGAAATCAATGATATTTTTCTGTAGTTTCCACACATGACAATAATACTTAATCATATATCCCTTTTAGGCAGTTTTCTCCCTCATGTGTTTCAATGCAGTATGCATAATTTATCCCAAGTCCATACTTTCCAACTACCATTCCTTCCTCATTGTTTCCAACTTTTGTATTCCATTCACCAATAATTATTAATGCACTTTGATTGCATGTTTGGTCAGTTTCAGACTGCAAAAGTTAGGGTAAAACCACAATTTCCTCCTCTTTGGCTTTAGTTGTTAGTGTATATATTTGAATAATAGTCATAAACAGGTCTTCCTTATATGCATATGGTCAGTATCCTATCATTTACAATGTCATACTTTAGATAGATATTGAAATTATCTTTTAAACTAAGAGATACTCAAGAGTCCCTATAATAAAAGGAATTGATTGACACTGAAAAACTTCAGGAAGTAATATGAATAAGAGCCAGTGAGAACAAAAGAAAAAAATATAAATCAAGCTGCACTGAAGGCACTGGTAAAAAATAAAGCCCTGGAATAGATGGGATGCCAAGTGACATGTTCCAACTAACAGATGAAACCCTGGATATCCTCGTAAATCTATGCCAGGAAATTTGGAGGCAGCTGCTTGGCCAACTGACTGGAAGAGCTCCATATTTGTTCCCATTCTCAAGAAAGGTGGTCCCACACAATGTGGAAATTCTTGACCCTCACCATTAATAACACATGCAAGCAAAATATTGATGAAGATCAATAAAAAGTGGCTAGAATAGTACACTGACAGGGAACTACCAGAAGTTCAAGCTGGGTTTAGAAGAGGCCATGACATTAGAAATATCACTGCTAATGTCAGATGGAGCCTGGTTGAATGCAAAGAATACCAGAATAACGTTTATTTTTGCTCTATTGACTATACAAAAGCATTTGACTGTATAAATCATAACAAATTATGGTTACTATTGAGAAGAATAGGAATCCCAGAACACT
>NW_006399941.1:884626-885883 GCF_000299155.1 Elephantulus edwardii | reverse complement strand
TGAATATTCCATCGATTGCCGGAAGAATAAGCAGATGTGGATGTATGAAGAAATCAGGAGGCAAGAGGAGGGGGTAGGAGGACTAAGGATGGGAAAAGGGGGAAAATATGGGTCGAAGGGTTTGGTGGGTGGAGGAAACGGGGAGAAACTGTACCTGAATGAAGTAATAATAATAATAAGTAGCCAGAGTGCTCTTTGAAGGCAAAGATGGTGGGGCTTTGTCTCTCATTCTTTGAGCATGTTGCTAAGAGAGGCTATTCCTTGGAAAAGAACATCATGTTTGGAAAGGGGGAGGCTCAGTGAAAGAGAAGAAGACCCCCAAATGAGATAGAATGACACAATGATGGCAGTAATGCAGTCCAAGCATTCCAAAGATGGTGAAGATGGCACAGGACAGGACAGGGTTCAGGTCTATTGTTCACAGGGTCACTATGAATTGTATTTGACTTGATGGTACCTAACAACAACATTGGAACTGTGATATGATAATAGAAATTAAGACTGAATATTTCCATTTTCCTCACTTTTATTAAAATATTAAGTACTTCTAAAGAATTTTCCAGGTTTAGAATGTATTTTTATTTAAATGCTACATGAAGAAAATCTTGACACTGATCACAGGTGGGACAATAGTATTTATAACTTCATTGTAATTTAGCTATTGCTTTGGGGACTGAAAGTCCTCTGGGGAGATGCACACATTTACATGATGTGTCCCAGAGCTCGGCTCTGTATTTGTAACTCTGTTTCAACCAAGAAATGTGTAAAATCGCAAATGACTGTTCAACTCCCTACTGGATGCAACTGAGAAACTTTATGAATTCCATTTTCCACTTATTAAAATTTAATGTTCTAATATTAATCGAGGCTGTGAACTAGGTTCTTACTAAGATTTTCATGCAAGAATCTGAAATTGGACCAGACTGAACTGGTACCCAGGAATATTTTGAAATAGGACAATTCTTCAAAAGTCTTTTTTATCTCTATTCTGCATCCTTTCCTTCTTACATATCATTGTTCCTGCTTTCTGTTCCTCATGTGTCATCTCTTGGTGACCCCTTTTAATCTCTTATGGGATTCTGCCCCTTGTTGTCTCAGAGGAATCAGTGTAATAAACTAATCTGTGGCTTATGACCTACTGTCTTGTCTTTGTCATCACTTAAAAGTTGAACTACTGGAGAGCGCAAGGGTGACGCAGCGCGAGGGCGAGACCGCCAGATGGGGGAACGCCGCTGCCAGACGGGGGAACGCTGCGAG
>NW_006399941.1:863032-870608 GCF_000299155.1 Elephantulus edwardii | reverse complement strand
GGCTTTGTTCACAATAGCAGGGAGTTGGAAACAACCCAAGTGCCCATCAAGAAACAAATGGATGGAGAAGCTGTGGTATATTCACACAATGGAGTGCTACGCTGCATTGAAGAACAAGGAATTCATGCATCATTATTCAAAATGGGTGACCCTGGAGGACATTATGCTGAGTGAAGTGTCTCAGTCACAGAAGGACAAATACTGTATGGTGCCACTGTTGTGAAGCGGGACTGCCCTCGAGGTTGGGGGGAGACTGAGAAGAATGGGTTCAATAATGTATACTGCATTGAAACACAAGAGGGATAAAACTGCTTAAAAGGGATATGTGCTTAGGTATTTTTTTCATGACAGGGGTCCAGAACAGAGGCTGCATAGTGGAGTGGACCTGGGGGGGAGGGATTGTAGAACAGTGAAAGAGTTTTTCTTTTACATTTCCAAGAGGGTAGTGTACTGGGGCAGGGGAGGATTGGGAAGGGAGAAAGGTGCAACAATGAATGAATGGAAATTAAAAAAAATGTTTGTAAATAAAAAAAAAAGTTGAACTACTGAAACAGCTCTCTTACCCCCACTCTCTAAATCCAGCCTACCTTCCTTCTAATTTCTTCTTCAGATTGCACTCAGAATGATCTGCCCAAAAGGACAAATCTAGTCACATTTGTCCTTTATTTATAATCTTTCAATATATTCTCAGTGCTCCCTGAATAATGCCCAAGGTCCTTACCAGCGCTGATGGAACTTCTATTTGAAATTTAATCTGCTATTTATGACTGTGTGGTGCTGGTGTGTTGTGTACCACAGAGTCGGAACCCACCCAAAGCTGATTCTTTTGTGAATTTTCAGAGGCAGTTAATTGCACAGGAGGAGTCTGCCCATTCTTCACCCACGGAGCAGCTGGTGAATTAGAACTGTATGCTTTTGGGATTGCAGTGCAGCTTCTTACCACTAGGCTGCAACTAGCATTAATGAATCCTATTTCTTGGTGACCCTATGTGTCTCAGAATGGAATTGTCTTCCTTGGGCTTTTCAGCGGCTGACTTTTGAGAAGTAGATCCTCAGGTTTTTCTCCTCTTGATGGTAGACTCCAGCCACTAACGTTTGAGTTAGCAGCCAAGCATATTAACCTTAGAGCAAAGGATACCTTTTAAGGGCTTTGCGATAATCTCAAACTAAGTAGGGCAAGGTTTCAGCAACTGAGGTTTCATACACAGTTGTTGTTATGTGCCGTCGAGTTGCTTGCGACTCGTAGGGACCCTATGTACAACAGCCCTAAACCCTGCCCTATCCTGGGTTGATCTCACTGTCTCCGATACACCTACCCCCATTTCCCCAGTCACCGAATCAATCATCGAGGGTCTTTCCCTCCTGCACTGTCCCTCCACACTCGCAAGCATGACGTCATTCTCCAGCTTCTCCAAGGACTGGTCCCTCCTTGCAACATGTCCAAAGTATGTTAGATGAAGCTTCCGAATCCTTGCTTCTAAGGAGCAATCTGGCTTCACCCTCTTCAGGATGAACTTGTTCGCTCTCTTAGCAGTCCATGGTATATTCAATACTCTTCTCCAGCACCATAGCTCAAAGGCATCAATTCTCCTTCTATCATCTCTAGTCATTGTCCAACTCTATGATGTATAGCAAGTGATTGCAAAAGACCATGAACTGTATCAGGTGCACCTTAGTCTCCAGAGTGCCATCATTACTCTTTAGTACTTTGGAGAGGTCTCTAGCAGCAGACTTTCCCATTGCAATACATCTTCTGATTTCCTGTCTGTTGGTTCCAAGAGTGCTGACTGTGGAGTCAAGCAAACTAAAGTTGTTAACAGTCTCAATGTCTTCACTATCTATCATGATGCTGCCAATTGGCCCAGTGGTGAGAATCTTTGTTTTCTTGATATTGAACTTTAATCTATTTTGAAGGCTGCAGTCCTCGACCCTCTGAAGCATTTGCTTCAGGTCCTCCTCAGTTTCAGCAAGCAGGGTTGTGTCATCTGCATAGCGCAGATTGTTGATGAATCTTCCTCCAATCCTAATGCCACACTTCTCCTCATAGAGCCCAGCTTCCTGGATAATCATTTCTGCATAAAGATTGAAAAGGTATGGGGATAGGACACATCTCTGGCGTACACCCTTCCTGATTTAGAACCATGCAGTGAGTTTCCTTGCTCTGTTCTGACGATTGCTTCCTGGTTCAAATAACACAGTACAACTTGTCAAATCCAGAACCTGAGAGAACAGAAACTTATCTAAGAAGAAAATCTCCACCATTTTCTACTAAAACAGACCATAGATAAGTGTGCCGTAGATAGGAGACTGCACTCTGAAAAGTGACAAAAATTCTGAGACATCCACTTCCTCCCCCACTCACCCCCCCCCCCCCCCCGGCCCCAGCACATCCACAACCCTCTGCTTCCACCCTCTCCCATGCTTCTTGGATCCTTATACTCATTCTACAATAGTGGTTTTCCACAATACTTATCCTATGGTACTGAGTTCACTCAGCATTGGGTTATACAATTTTGATGGGGGAAGGGGTGAGAGAAATTGAAAGAATTTGTTCATATTTGAACTCTAATTTTGTAAATAAACTAGTAGGACAAAAAATATTCTGAGACCTGGGAAAACAAGGTCTTGGCTCGTACAGGTTTCATTGTCTAAGATGTCGAAGTTTATTTTCTGTGCATTGAAGGAACTATTCATTATGTTTTTACTCTAAAACATGGCCTGGCTTTTACAGGTTTCACTGTCTAACATGTTGAAGAAGTTTATTTTCATCTATTGTCTGTGCATTAGAATACCTAGTCATTATGTTTTTAAAGCTTGCTACGTATTTTAGATGATCTGCAAGGTGCCCCTCAGGCTTAGAATGTTTGCCGAGACATGTGGTCCTGCTTTGAGAACCTCATAGAGACCCTCAAGCTTCTGTGCACTCACTGTACATGGTGTCGGATCCAGCAACTTGGACACAACTTATTCCTGTTGTTATGTCCTGTTGAGTAGGAACCAACTCATAGCTGACCCTTCAAGGGGTTTTCAGAGACAGTCATCACATGGGAAGAGATGGTCCATCTTTCTCTCAGAAAGCAGCTGGTAAGTTCAAATCATGTCCCTTTATGTTGGCAACTATTTACTTCTCAGCCACCACAAACTCAGTTAACTATTCCTTTCATAATGGCCTATCGATAGTTTTGTCGAAACACACACACACACACACAGAGTATTTTCCAAAAGAGGCCATGGCTCTTTCCTCTCTTCTATTTTAAATATCGGATGACCCTGGGTCCCAATGTTTCCTCTAGTTCACACATTTCTCTATTAATTGCTTTGCCTGAAACTGTCTGAGAATCGTCGCTTGCCTGATTTTGTCGCATGCTCAGTCACTTGATGACCCGCCATAGCCAGTGGCATGTAGGTGATAGTGCTTGCTGACGTGCTTGTTGATTTTGCTTCCTGCGAGGCCTGCGGAAGCCTCACCCTTCAGCAAGGATTTGCAACTCTGTCATCTCTTGGGAGTGTGTACTGAGACCCGGAGCTAATGCTCCTTAACTTCCAAATGCTTTCTTTGAGACATTTCCTATGGTTCTGACAAGTAGGCTAACATGGAGCTATTGTCTTTCTTTCTTATTTTTACAGATAATGGGCTTGAGCATCTCAAATAAAGGCACTTTCTCTATTCAATAGAGGTGGTATTTAATTTCCTTTTAAGCATTTATGTCTAATACTTCACTTGCACTGCTATTGTTTTGCAAAGTGCATTTTTATCAGTGTGACATTGTCATATTCCTGTACAATACGCATGATAAAACGGAAATTTCTCATCAAACCTCTATGAATCTAATGAATTTGACACAAAACAGTGATTTAAGCTCCTTTGTCGTGCTGTACACGTGGAATGTTATCATTATTACTGTTAAATACGATGTTTTAGACTTCTGGAGCTTTTGAAGATATCACTGTAGTGAAAATGCAGATCATATTAATAAAAACATATATTTCTTATTTTTTAAATGGGAAATACTGCATGTTTTAAAATTTAAAATTCTGAGATCTTAAAATTAAGAAATTAGAGTGAATGGAAATCCAAATTCTCGGTAAATGTTCATTAAAATTATTAAAAAAATTAAGAAATTATTGGCTTTTTAAAAAAGATTGAAAGTATGTACATTAAAACATATAATAATTCAACAATTTCTTCCTTTACAACTCAAGGATCTTGATTACATTTTCAAATTGTACGACCACCTTCATTTTTCCTCCTCAAAGCTGTTCTCTCCCATAACACAAACTAACTGTCCTCCAAGCTTCCTGTCTAACTTTTCAAAATGTTTTTACCAATTTAATCTCAGATCAAAGACCATAAATACTCAACAGATACATTCTTTATTAATTAAGCTAAATTATTATTTAATTAAAGAAAATACCAGGGAGTTTAGGTGTGTGGTTCTGGTTTAAAGATTATCTCAGGCACTAGTTTAAAGGGTTCCTCTAGCCCCAGTGGCTCCAGAAACTTTGAGTTGCATAAGAATTTGAATTTGGAACAAGTAGTTTTAAATAACTTTTTAAAAATGATATTTTAAAATAAATATATAATGATTTTTCTGACTTTTGCTGCTTTACACAGGGGCTGCTATGTTTTTAGAAGAGATGGTGTGTTCCAGTTGACTAAACTGGGTTGCAGTTAAAAAAATTTTCCAATTTCAGCAGAATAATTATCCTTGTAGATAGTTATTTCTTCCCCTGGCTATGTGTTCATCATGGATTGGTAGAAGAGGGACCAGTTCATCATAGTTACTGAGGAGAAACCCTTTTCCAACATGAGCTTCTCAGGCAAAAGAAAAGATAATTCTTAAAATTAATCCTGAGGAACGGGACAGTTCCCTTGTGTTGACAGATCATAGGTCAAGGCAAGGTACAAGGCAGGATTAACTTTAGCCCAAGAGGAACTGCAAGCTTTTCACCGAGACTGATCTCTTTGTCATTGTTGTTGTTTATTGCTGTTGAGTTGGAATCAATTCATAGCTGACTCTCCAGCAGGTTTTGAGAGATATCAGATCACATGGGAGAAGACTGTTTATCTTTCTCCCTTGGAGCAGGTGGTAAATCTGAACAGCACTGCCACTCCCAAAGCTAATCTGGTCAATCCCAACTCATGGTGAGTCCAGGTGTGACAAAGCAAAACTGAGCTCCATAAAATTTTCTGAGGTTGATTTTTTTTGTTAAGTTGACTAGCAAATCTTACTCCTGGGTGGAATTCCACCTTTTGTTTGGCAGTTGAGTGTTTTAACCATTTGTGCTAATTAGGGACCCTTCAGCTGCTTCAAGACCCTGTTGTCCTACCTGTAGGTGTGCAGGAAGTGTATGTAATGATGAGCTCCATTTTTAGCATAATACATGTAAGATAATGAGATTTCTATATATATTAGATGAAAAATATTTACTTCATTCATGTATGTGTGGTTTTAAGTAACCAAATGGTGACTTGTCCCCAGACTCTGGTATCTCTTGCTTTTATTGTCTTGATGTAGTGGTACAGTCCAATCCTTAACCAGGTATCATCAGTTACAGTCAGTCCTCCCTCCCTTAGGGACCCTCCTGACTACTTTTGTGAATGTATATAATTTTTCACACCTCAAGTAAGTGAACACTAAAATACATAACAATGAAACAGAAAGAATATAACTTTAAGAGTGTTAGCTAATATTAACTCTAACATTAATAATGTTATTGTATTCTGTCAAGTTGGAACTGACCCATAGTTGACTGTGGGATGAGTTTTCTAAGGCAGTTAATTGCACAGGAGGAGATCACCCATCCTTCTCCCGGTATTAATAATATATATTGGTATTTCCCACTAGTGTCAACTATTCCACTGACAAATTATACAGCACATAGAGAAATAAGAAGGAGGGGCACAGACGGGGAACTGGAAGCCACACACTGTCGTAGTTGCAATTAAGAAAGTGCGTTTTTGGGAAAGAATCAAAATGACCCTGGGTGGTGGGTAGATTTTATTTCCCTGAATATACTTCAAAAAAGGTTAATTTCAAAATTGATTTAAGGAAATGTAAGCCAAAGTAGGCTCATTTTCATTCAGCTTTAAATTGAAAAACAAAATTGTGCGTGTTGGTTTTGGTTTTGGTTTTTGAGTAGGAGTTTAGCATTAAGTGACCAATATACCAAATGTAAAGGCAGGCCCTTAATGGAAATGATAATGAGCAGTGAGGTCAAGAAATGGATGTATTATATTTTCTTAATAAAGAAGAATAGACTTTTATTCTCTAATATCTTCTCATTTTAACAATAATGATTTTACGAAATGTCATTTAAAAAGTTGGAGAAATTATTTTCAAATGAGACTGCCTTCTAAGACTGCACTTGCTTGTCGGGGACTTTAATGCTAGGTTTTCTTAGCTTGAAAGTTACTCACTTTATTATTGTGTTATCTTTTATTATCTTCTTACCACTCTATTAAGGTGAGTTCCAAACAGGAGTCACTATGCTCTCCAGCTGTGTTGAACTGAGCATGCTCAGTTGCAGAAGGATCGTCACTAGGACCGAAGGGACATCCCCACAGAAAAATGTCAATTTGTACAGTCAGAGAAGATGTAGGACATGACTCGGGGCAAGTCTTACCATGCTAGAAAAAGGAATTAGACACACTCCTAAACAGACTGAGAACATTATAGTCACAGAAAGAGGAGAAAGAATATGTGAAAGCCTGCTTACCATTCACTCCTGGCATCCACTTCGTAAACAATATGCCTCAGGAAACAATGAACTTTGAGAAATGACGATAGTTACAGAAAGGCTCCAGGTCTTTTGTTCATAGGGTCGCTATGAGTTGTGCTTGACATTACAGCAATCAACAACAATTATTTTGTGTGTGTGTGTGTGTGTGTGTGTGTGTGAGACATAATTTCACATACTTTAGGCATGCTATCAGAAGGGGCAAAGTAGATTGTCCGTGAACAAGAGGAAGATCCTTAGCAAGATGATTGCAACAATAGACTTGACATAGTGAATATAGTGAAGTTGACACAGGATCTGACAGCGTTTCGTTATTTCGCACAGAGAAATTCTATCAGTAGGAGCTGATCTGATGACACCACGACCACCAACATACATGACCTGAGAGGATGAGGTTTCCATTACTTTGATCACTTCTGTCTTCTTTAATTTTTAAAATGGAGGAAACACAAACCAATAGAAACCAAAATTGGTGAACTCTACTAGACATGCATTTCCCACTTAAAAATTGAGGAAATACAACTGTAAAAATAGCGCTGACCTCAGAGGCCATTTAGACTTGTGCAGCTAGCTCTACCACTGTTGTTGTTATGTGTCGTTGAGTCGTTTGCGACTCATAGCGACCCTATGTACAACAGCCCTAAACCATGCTCTATCCTGTGTCAATCACATTGCCTCTGACACACCCATTCCGATTACCCCAGTCACTGAATCAATCCACCTCATGGAGGGTCTTCCCCTCCTGCGCTGTCCCTCCACTCTACCCAGCATGATGTCCCTCTCCAAAGACCTGTCTCTCCTTGCAACATGTCCAAAGTATGTCAGACAAAGCCCC
>NW_006399941.1:861001-861637 GCF_000299155.1 Elephantulus edwardii | reverse complement strand
TTCAAATTGTACAACTCCATGATTGTAATTTTTGTTATAGTACCCTGCCAACTCTTGTATCCCTCAGAATGTATTATGAATTTGAACTGCTGACCTTCTGTTTTGCTATCGAATGCCTAGTCCTTGAGCTGATCAAGAGTATTTTACACATTTATTTAATTGATTAAGCTAAGTGATTACTTAATTGCTCTTACATGTTTTGGTATTGGTTTCAACTTATAGATTCTTTTTGTAAGTGAAGAAGACTTGAAGCACCTACTGCAGAAGATCAAAGACTACAGGCTGCACTATGGATTACATCTCTTCATCAGGAAAACAAAAATCTTACCACTGGACCAATAGACAACATTTTGATAAATGGAGAAACAATTGAAGTTGTTAATGACTTTGTTGTTGTTGTTATGTGCCGTCTGTCCAGTCACTTGCGACTCATCGTGACTGTATGTACAACAGCCCTAAATTCTGAACTTTTCTGTGCCAATCACAGTCTCTAATACACCCATCCCGATTACTCCAGTCACTGAATCAATCCACCTCACAGAGGGCCTTCCCCTCCTGCACTGTCCCTCCACCTTCCCAAGCATGATGTCCTTTCTAAGGACCTATCAGATGAACCTTAGTCTCCAGAGAGACACC
>NW_006399941.1:857768-860356 GCF_000299155.1 Elephantulus edwardii | reverse complement strand
TCTTCTGGTATTCTCTGCTTTCTGTCAAGATCCATCTAACATCAGCTACAATGTCCCTAGAACCATGACCCCCTCTAAACCCAGCCTGGACTTCCGGCAATTCTCTGCTGATATGTTGTTCCAGTCATTTTTGGATGATCATCAGTAGAATCTTGCTTGCACGTGAAATCAATGATATTGTTCTATAGTTTCCACTCTCCGTTGGGTCACCTTTCTTTGGTATGAGAACAAATATGACTTTATTTTTCTTAAATTCACAATCAGTTAAGAAATCAAAAGTTGTGTTGCATTGGGATAACCTTCTGTGAGGAATCTCAAACAGTATTTAAGAACAAGGACTAAATGTCAATACTAAGCTATGCCAAGTTATTTTCCATTCCTCCCCCCTCACCCCACGCATCTGAAAGTTATACATTGAAAAAGGAAGACCAAAGAGGAATTGGTGTCTTTACATTGTGATGTTAGTGAAGAGTTGTTGTTCCATACCGTAGAGTCAGAACTCACTCATAGCTGACCTTCCAGTGGGTTTTCAGAGACAGTTAACGACACTGGAAGAATATGCTCATCCACCTCCCAAGGAGCAGCCGGTGAATTTGAACTGTGTGCCTTTGGGATTGCAACACAGCTTCTTACCACTAGTCCACCAGAGTAGACTGCCAAAAAAGTTCAAACAAATCTGTATTGAAGGTAGGGTACTTCTTAGAGACAAGGATGGTGGAACTTCATGTCACGTACTTTGGACATCTTATCAGAAGAGGCCAATCTTTGGACAAATACATTATATGGGACATGTAGAAGGTCATCAAAAAAGAGAATATTCCTCAAGGAGATGTATTGGCACAGTGAGTTGGAACATGTAGAAGGTCATCGGAAGAGAGGATAATCCTCAAGGAAAAAGATTGACACAATGAGTATAACAATGAGCTTGATCCTGTCAGAGTTTGTGAGGATGGTTCAGGTTCAGGACGGGGTAAAATTCAGCTTTATTACTCATTGGGTTGGTAAGAGATGTAATCTCAATGGCACCTAATAACAACAACAACAACAACAACAATGTACAGCAGAATGGGACATTGATCTTGCTCTAGTCACACAATCCTTGCTGTGTTTGAGCCCGTTGCTATAACCTCTTTGTTAACTCATCCCATTTGAGGGTCTTCTTCCTTCTCACTAACTTTCTACCTTTCAGGATGCCCTTCTCCAGGGAAATGTCCAAAGCATGCTAGATGAACTAACTCTAAGCATCCTAACATCAAGGAACAATTGGCTGTACTCTTTCTAAGATGCATATGTTTGTTTGGTTTTGGTTATTGTTGCTGTTTGATACCGTTGAGTTTGCTCCAACTTATAGCAATATTATAACAGAATGAAATCCTGCCTGATCGTGTACCCTTCTCACAATCTCTGCTGCACTTGAAGCACTTGTTGTAGTCATTGTATCAATCCTTCTTATTGACAGTCTTGCTCACAGTATGAGAAATTCTTCTTTATTGACTTTCTTTTTCAAGCCACCATGTCCTGTTCTAGTGTCTAGTCTCTCTTGACAACATGCCTAACATTTGTGAAAGGAAATCTCATCACTGCTGCCTCCAAGGATCACTGTGGATATATTTCGCCCAGGACATACTTGTTCATTCGTTTGACCTTCCATGATATATTTGATATTCTTTACCAACCTCACAAATCAAAGACATCATTATGTCCTTGATTTTCTTTGTGTTTTGCCCAACCTTTACAAAAGTTGGACAATGAATAAGGAGCACAATTTAGTAATCTGGAATTCTCAGTTTTCTCAATATTGTTATGTGCCTTCAAGTTGATTAAGGGTCATAGTGACTCTAGGAACAACACTGTAGAACTTTGCCCTATCTTGCATGTTGCTCATGATCTTGGCCATGTTTCAGCCCATTGTTACAGTCTCTGTGCAAATCTGTCTTATTGAGAGTCTTCCTTTCTTTCTTTGACTCTCTATCTTCTCCAGTATGATATCATTTTCCCCCAAGACAATGATTTGATCAACAAAAATTGCCATTTTTTTCCAATATGAACCATAACATCTTATGATCAAATATTTGTATAGTTAATAAAGCACAAGTAAGCCTCTTTAATGTATTCTTGGCTTTCAGACAAGACCCAACTTACATCAGAAACAATAATTCTCTTTCAGAATCCATCTTAAATTTCTGGCATTTAAAGATTGTAATTTTTTAAATAGCTTTGCTTGTGTGTGATATTAGTCATAATGTTTGATAATTTCTTCATTCTATTGGACCTCCTTTTTCTGGAGTGGACACAAATATGAATCTCTTCCAGGTAGGTGGTGAGGGTGTAGTCTTCCAAATGACTTGGCATGGAATAGACAAGTAAACACATCTAGTTCTGTGTCAGTTTGTTGAAACACTTCATTTGTTATTACATCAATTACTTATGTTTTTGCCAAAGACTTCAATGCACCCTGGATTGTTCCTTTGAGATCAAGACCATTGGTTCTTGATCATATGTTACCTCCTGAAATGAATGAATATAGACCAACTCTTTTTAGCACAGTGATTCTATGACTTCCTTCCATCTTCTTTTGATGTTTCCTG
>NW_006399941.1:856701-857171 GCF_000299155.1 Elephantulus edwardii | reverse complement strand
TTTTTCACACCAGATCTTTCCCATTTCCTTTACTCATCCCTCCTTCCACCTATCAAATTGTATAACACTATGATTAAACCCCCTCCCCTCTCTCCCATTTTCACTACTCTGTTCCCACCCTCCTCCCCTTGGATCCTCATACACCTTAACAATAATCATGTTGTACAATATTTGTTCTTATGAGACTGAGTTACTCCATTTAGCATAATGCTCTCCAGACCCTCCCAAGTTAGGTTACAAAATCATTGCTCCTGCATGCTGCATAGCATTCTATTGTGTGAATATATCACAATTTCTCAATTCATTCAATTATGGTTGGACATTTGGGCTGTTTCCATGTTCTTGTGATGATGAATAGCACTGCTATGAACATTGGTTTGCATGCTAAGCAGTGCGATAGCTGGCTTATATGGAATTTCTATGTTCAGCTTTCTGAGGAAACATCAATCGGCATTCCAGAGTGGTTGCAC
>NW_006399941.1:825595-856202 GCF_000299155.1 Elephantulus edwardii | reverse complement strand
ATGTCATTTGCCCATTTTATAATTATGTTATTAGTCTTTATCTTGTGGAGGCCCTGTAGAATTCTATAAACTTTCTTTTATAACCAAATAACATAGTTATTCAGTTTCCACATGGGTGGTTTTGTAATCTTTATCCTTCTGCAGTTAATTTCTAGTTTTATGGCATTGTGATATGAGAAGATACTTTGTATTATTTCAATTTTTTTTAATTTGTTGAGGCTTGCTTTATGTTCTAATACGTGATTGTTTCTGAAGAACCTACTATGTGTTCTTGAGAATAAAGTGAATTGAATTTTGGTTGGATACAGTACCTCGAATACATCCACAAGATCAAGTTGGCTGATTGTATACTTTAGCTCTTCTGCATCTTTGTTAAGTTTCTTTTAAGTTGACCTATCCTTCGGTGATAGTGGTGTGTTGAAATCTTCTACCACTATAGTGGTGCTGCCTCTTTCTTCAATTCTGTTAACAGTTGTTTTATGTGTTTTGCAGATCTATTGTTTGGTGCAGAAATATTAACTTAGCTTGTCTTCTGGATCTATTGTATCTTTAATCAGTATGTAATGACCTTCAGTGTCTTTTATGGTGGTTTTCATTCTGAAGTCTATTTTTTTCAGAGATTAGTATTTCCACTCCTGCTTTTTTTGTGGTTGCCATTTGCATGGTATATTTTTTTCCAGCCTTTGATTTTGAGTCTCTTTCTCTCCATTCTTTTAGATGTGTCTCTTGTAGGCAAAATATTGATGGGCTTTGGTGTTTTTTATCCATTTTGCTACTCTTTCTCTTGATTGGCACATTTAGTTTAATTCACAATAAGTGTGATTATTGTCAGATCCGATTTTACTTTTGCGATTTTATTGTGTTTGTTTCTTGTTCTTTTCATTACTATGGTCCATGCACTTTCCTTTGGTGTCTCAGTGTAAAGGATTTAACCTAAAACTTCTTGTAGTTTTGGTCTTGTTTTCACAAATTCTTTAATTTCCTTCTTTTCAGAAATGGATCTAATTTCTCTGTCATATTTGATGGAGAGCTTTGCTGTGTATAAGATGCTTGGCTGGCAATTGTTTTCATCCACAGTTCTATATATGCCATCCCATTGTCTTCTAGCTCACATGGTTTCTGCTGAAGAATCAGAACTTAATCTAATTGTTTTTCTTTTGTAGGTGACTCTTGTTTTTCTGGTGCTACTGTTGGTATTCTATCCTTATCTTTTAATTTCAAGAATTTGAATATGATCTGTCTTGATATTTTTCTTTTTGGTCTAATCTGTTTGGTGTTCACTGTGCTGTTTGAATGAATTTTCTCATTACTCAAAATACCTGGGAAATTTTCTTCTAGTACTTCTACAAGTTTCTATGTGTCTTCCCTGTTACTCCTGTGTTCTGGAATTTCAGTCCTACATCTGTTGCTCCTTTTGATGTTGTCCCACATGATTCCAATATTTTCTTCATATTCTTTATGTCTCATCTCTAATTTTTATCTTAGTATGTTTTCAATGAATGTCTTATCTTCCAGCTCACTCTCTGTTCCAGCTTATTCTCTGTTCCGTTTCTTCAGTTTTACTTTTTTGTCACACTAGTGCATATGTTGGACATTTCTGCCATTTCTGTCTTAATATTATGAATTTCACTTTAATTCTTTTCTGTTATTTTTAATATTGTGTTGGCTGTCCGCTCTCTGTTTTATGATGATTTTTAAAGCTCTTGTACCTCTTTGTCTATATTGTCAATTCTTTCTTTCATTTTTGCATTTTCTTCTGTAGCTGTTCAAGTTGCTCCTCATAAGTATGTTTTTACGTATTTGGTTTTTTTTTTTTCTGGATTGCTGTCTCTAGGGTATTTGCTCTTCTAATGACTTCCATTGTTTATTCCATCATTTGAATCTTTCTCTATAGCTATTCAAATAACTCCATATCAACATATTCCATATCTCTCTATCTGGGTTATTCATTGGGTCTACCATTTTAGAAGAGGGTTTATTTTCTTTTTTTCATGATGATTGAGGCACACTACTGCTTTCTTGACATTAAGTGAGTCTATCTTAGTAGATACTAGGTTGTTGTAACTATAATGACCCAGAGTATAGCAATGTTTTGTGAAGGACTTGTATGTTGGTGTTCCTCTCTTGGAAATAACAATCAACTAGGAGCAGAATGACTGCTGCCTTAATGAAACTGTGCCTCTACCTAGCCTCTTCTGCTTGAGCTTAAGAAATCCCATGTGATGTAGGTAAACCGCAGTGTTTCACCCAGAGGACCTGTAATATTGGTACTCCTGGTGCTGGACAGCAGAGGTGGCATCTGGGAGGTCTCCAGGCAGTGTGGCTTCAGGATCTCCGGGAGACAGGGTCAGCAGTCTAGTGCTCCGGAAAGGGGGGGGGGTGGATTGTGGTCTAAAACTGCAGCTTCTCATCCTGGCAGGCAGAGGTTCTGTGGCCAGCCAGGGAAGAGTGTGCCTGGGATTGGCTGCAGCCTTTAGTAAATGCTGGTGAAGCGGTGGCTGGAAGAAGCTGCTGGGTCAGCCATGCCACACAGGCCTTGGTGCCTTGCATCAGAGCAAAGGTAGGTTTCACTATCATTCTTACAAAAATTGAATAGATAGTATGATGGTGCAACATTTTGGACGTTGTCATTAAATAGTTTAAAACGTGGGAATTTTTAGTGCTTGGTGTTCCCGCAATACATACTGGAAAAGTTATCTCATATTTACACATGTCTCTGCTTACACTCTTTTAATTGTGAGTCACATTTAACACATGAAAAATCAGACATTGGTGTGGTCATGACTCTGAGGTGGTAAAATAATGTCGTTAGGTGATATCTTAGTGAGTGATGTAGGACTGCCAACACAATGGTTGACTGCACAACAAGTTTCAACACCAACACTTTCAAAATCCTTTTTGGTCTGGTGCAGAACTTAGGAGAGATTAAAACGCCTTTGTAGCAGCAAGAGGTATTTTGATGGTCAGCCAAAATTCCAGGAGGATAGGGTTATGCATGATAAACTTTATCCTCTTTTGCAAGGCTTTTTTTTTTTTTAAATCTGACTGTTAATGGTAGATTATATGCAGGTCTCCTTTGTATTTGTGATACATATTCTGAATTACTACAATAGATTGTGCACATTGGCATGAACTCCAGAGACCTGAAGGTTGGCTTGGTCAAATGACTTGCGCGAGTGCTCTGGTTATTAACATGCTTAATGTTGTAAGCCAGATGAAATAAGGAAGCCAGCAGAAAAGCTCAGCTTTCTTTGGAGGCAATGCACTATATCTTCTTTTAATTTGCTCCTTGGAGTCCTTGTGTGCTATTGGTGATATAGGTAAGACAAGGTTACAAAAAGGTCTTTCAACTGTTTCTCCAAGGCAGAGTTTCTGCTTCATACTGAATTCGGTAAATTTGGGCCTCTTTAAATATTTAAGTGGCCTTACGTTTACAAAGTCTTGTATTTTAGTTTATGTTAAAGGTTTACAATCATTCCTCTAAAACTCTTGGGACCAGAGATGCTGAAGAATTTAGATTCTCACTTTCTATGTCCTTTATTTTAAAAAGGTAATATGATTCACAAACTGCTTATAATAATACCTCTTAATAAGGTCTGAGAAAGACCCAGTGATCAAATATAATAACATTTCCCAGAAAACCTATGAATGTTCAGGGTGAGTAGGATACAGAGGCCTTAAATAGCCTTTCTTCAGTTCAGGTCAGATTTTGATACAAAATTACACAAAAACTCTTGAGATTTGTCAGAATTTTTTTTGGATTATACAGTTTCAGATATAGGTGTGGGGCATGTTACAAAGTTGCTTTATTCTGTTCTAACTTGGTAGATATTGTGAAATTTTAAAACATTTATTAATAAAAAGAAGATAAGAGTTATAATAAAATATTTAATGGAATGCTTATAAACAATTTTAAAATATTTGAAAACATTCTGCTGTTGCAAAGCTGTGGACATCAAGGTAGTAAAATATTACTGATAGTTTATATAGACACAAGAATCTCTTTGTGTCACTGCTATTAAAGTGAGATTAAAAATATCCATCTTTAAAATTTGTAAAGATTTATTGAAAACTTTGGATATTTGGTATGTTGAAAGTATACAAAATAATCATATCCAACCTCCAGCTTTTATGATCACATCTCCTGTTACTCCAACAACTTTCCTTTCTGAATTTACTCTGTTTTTCTTGAATCATCAATTTTCTCCTCTTGGTTATTCACATTAATTTATAAGCTTACTCAAGATTATCCTATCATCATAAAATATCTGAAAAAAGGATTTAAATTTTCAATTTCAGCTGAGTGTCATAATGAAAGCTTCTTCATTCTAGAGCCAGTGCGAAATCATAAGCAGAATGTCCACAGGGATTTTAGAAAAGTGGCTTCATGACCACTGACTATTGTAGTCCTATCATGAGTATAAAAGGGTCAGATTTAAAAATCACATTTGGAGACGATTTCTTGGACAGACTCTTGGTCAAGGTGGCTGACTCATCTCAAGCTGATGAAAGGGTCTTTGGGGAGGATGGTAATGACGCTTCAGTGGACTCATGTGTCCAATCTTTGTCAGAAAAAAAAACAAACAACCCAAACCAACCACGTTAGGAACCATAGATGGAATAACTCAGAAAAGCAAAATGAAGAAATATTAATGTTGTCTAGGGAGCTCTGGTGGCCGAGTGGTAACAAACTGCACTGCAATACTGAAGGCACACTGTTCGAATCTACCGATTGCTCCACAGGAGAAAGATGGGCATTCTCCTCCTAGCAGATTTACAGCCTCTGAAAAGCCACTGGAGGATCAGTTACGTTTGGTTCCGACTCAGTCGTACACAACAACAATAAAGATGTCTAACTATAATATGAAGGTTGATTTGGAGAAATAATTAATAATTGTTTCTCATAGAATTGTGGAAGACCACAGGTAAGAATTAAGATGTGTCTGACCCAAGCCATGGTATTTTCAATTGTTTACGTGTGTGTGAAAGTTGGACAATGAATAAAGAAGCTTCAAAGACCCTTTTGAATTGCAGTCTTGATGAAGCTTATTGGGTATACTACCAAAAGAATAAATAAAAACATCTTGGAGGAGGTTAAACCAGGGTGCTCTCTAGAGACAAAGGCGATGAAATTCTGTGTCTTGTACTAAGAGAATGTTGTCAGGAGATGCTGGTCCTTAGGGGAAGACATCATGCTTGAGAAAGTAGAGGGTCAAATAAACAAACAAAAAGGAATACAGGTGACAAGATTAACTGACACAGTGGCTGCAAAAAGGGTTGAGCATGGCAAAGATTGTGAGGGCGATGCAAGACAGGTTAAAGTTACCATGCTGTTTACAGGGTTCTTGGAGATATTACAGCTAGTGTTAGATGGATCTTGGCAAAAAGCAAAGAATATCAGAGGATGTCTATACGTGCTTCGTTGACTGCAAAGGCTTCTGACTGTGTGAATCACAACAAACTGTGGCTGACTCTGAGAAGAATGGGAATGACAGAACACTTGATAGTGCTTATGTGAAGCTTATACTTGAACCAGAAGGCAGTCATCAGAACAGAGCAAGGAGACACACTGAATGGTTCAAAATCGGGGAGAGGGTCTGTCAGGGATGTATTCTGCCTCCATACCTTTTCAGTCTAGATGCAGAACAGATCATCAGGGAGGCTGGGCTGTATGAGGAGGAATATGGTATAAGGATTGGAGGAAGAGACATCAACAACCTGCTTTATTCAGATGACACAACCCAGCTTGCTGAAACTGAGGAGGACCTGAAGCACTTGCTGCAAAAGGGCAAGGACAGCAGCCTTCAGTATGCATTGAAGCTCAACATCAAGAAAACAAAAATTCTCACCACTGGGCTAATTGGCAGCATAATAATGGATGGTGAAGAGATTGAGATTGTTAGTAGTTCTAGTTTTCTTGGCTCCACAATCAGTATTTTTGGCACAAGCAGCCAGGAAATCAAGAGATTTCATTGGGAATGCCAGCTGTCATGGATAGCTCCCAAGTACTGAAGAGCAATGACATCATGCTGGAGATTAAAGTGCACCTATCCAGGCCATAGTCTTCAAATTGTGTGCTGTGCATCTGAGGGCTGGACAATGACTAGGGATGAAAGAAAGAGAATTGATGTCTTTGAGCTATGGTGCTGGAGAAGAATGTTGAAAATACCATGGACTGCTAGGAGAACAAACAGGTGAAAGTGAAACCAGGCTGTTTCTTGGAGGCAAGGATTTTGAAGCTTCATCTGACATACTTTGGGCATGTTGCAAGGAGAGACCAATTGTTGGAGAGGGACATCATGTTCGGGACTGTGGAGGGACAGCACAAGCGAGGAAGACCCTCAATGAGATGGATCAATTCAGTGATTGGGGTAATGAGAGTAGGTGTGTCTGAGACAGTGAGGTTAGCACAGGATAGAGCAGGGTTTAGGACTCTTGTGCATAGGGTCGTTATGAGTCTCAAGTGACTTGATGGCACATAAGAACAATAACAGCAACATGAATAAGGATGTCAGAAAAAGAATTAAGGCCTTTGAGCTGTGAGGTTGGAGAAGAACATCCCATGAACAGCCAAGAGAATGAACAGATGTGTTTTAGAAAGGGGGCAGCTAGAGTGCTCTTTGGAGGCAAAGATGATGAGGCTTAGCCTCACATACTTTGGGCATCTTGCTAGGAGGGGCTATTCCTTGGAGAGGGACATGATGCTGGGAAGGGTGAAAGGGTGGCAAAGGAGAGGAAGACCCTCAACTGGTGACTGCTACCGTGGGCTCTGTATGTCAGGAAGAGTGAGGATGGCACAGGATAGAACATGATTCAGATCTTTTATTCATAGGTTCCCTATGGATGGTACTCTTCAGCATCTAACAACAATAACAACAACATGAGTTGTAGTTGACTTAATAATGCCTAACTATAACAGTAACAAGAGTAAGAAAAAGTTGGTCTTTGGATCCTTGTTGATTTGACCTAATATATTTTCTCTAAATTTACTCTCTTTTTTTTCTCTCTGGCATTGTCAGAAATGATTCAGCACTGTCTCTCTGGTGGAATTTCAGAGGCTGTAACAGGCATAGAGAGAGATTGCCCATCTTTCTTCTGAGAAGCACTTGGTAGATTTGAATCACTTGTCTTTGGTCAAATTAATTTCAAGTTCTGGATCCTCCATGACGTTTTCAAGTTGTAAATCTTAATAGGAAGAAGCTGACCACTGTCAGTGCCTGTCAAGTAAAATACTTACTTTCACCCTTTGATTCTCCTTTTCTTCCTCCCTCCAACCCCACAAAGGACCAGAAAGAGCAAGCAGCGTCAGGAGAGAAGGAAAATGAGAAAGATAAGGAATTTATGTCATTTTCCAACATTTCTTCTGTCAGATACGGTGTAAGTTTGATAGCATTGTTTGATTGAAGATTAGCTATCTATCGAAAATTATTCATTCAACTTTAATTCATATGAAAATCTTTACTTTGAATGGAATTTGATAGTTTTATTGTTACATGGTACTGTTGTTGTTGTTGTTGTTATGTGCCATCAAGTTGTCTGTGACTCATAACAACCCTATTTTCAATAGCTCAAACCCTGCCCTATCCTGAGCCTGTCTCACTGACTCTGATACATCTGTCCCCACGACCCCAGTTACTGTGTCAATATATCTCGTCCAGGGTCTTCCTCTCCTGCACTGTCCCTCCAAGCATGATGTCCTCCAAGTACTGAGTCCTCCTGGTCATGTCCTCAAAGTACGTGAGACAGAGCTTCAAAATCCTTCCCTCCAAGGAGAGTCTCTCCAGGACAGACTTGCTTGTTCTCTTGACAGTCCATGGTATACTCAATACTCTTCTCTAGCACTACAACTAAAAGGCATTGATTCTTCTGGCATCTTTAGTCATTCTCTTGCTCTCTGATGCTTAGCAAGTCATTGTGAAGACCATGGCCTGAATCAGGTGCCCTTTAGTCCCTAGACTGACATCATTACTCTTTAGCACCTTGGAGAGGTCCGTCACAGCAATCTCGCCCAGTGCAATTCATCATTTGATTTCCTTACTGCTGATGCTGAGAGTATTTTTTTTTTTGATGCTGAGAGTATTGATTGTGGAACCAAGCAAGCTGAAATTGTTAACAACCTCAATATCGTCACCATCCATCATGATGCTGCCAATTGACCCAGTGGTGAGAATCTTTATTTTCTTGATGTTGAATTTCAATCAATATTGAAGACTATAATCCTTGACCTTCCGCAGCAAATGCAGATTCTCCTCAATTTCAGCAGCAAGATTGTGTCATCTCCACATCACAGGTTGTTGATGAGTCTTCCTCTAATCCCGATGCCACATTCCTCATATAGTCCAGCCTCCGGAATGATCTGTTTTACATGCACATTGAAGAGGTATGGAGACAAGATGCATCCCTGACACACTAATTTCCTGATTCTGAACTGTGTATTGTTTCCTCACTCTGGCCTGCAGGCTACTTCAAACTGAGGTAATGTATTGTGGCTCAAGATTACTGAAGAACTTCAGAATCTGTGAGACTTGTCAGAAGAGTTATAGGGTTAACCAAATTTTCATCCATGTGAAGTGAGGAAAGCATAATCTTTAAATGGCGTTTGAAAGAAGACTGAGAAGTCAGAATGATTACATCAACCGAATCTTTGTTGTTGTTGTTATTAGCCCAGTAGTGGTTTCAACTTTTATTCTTTGATCCCATAAATTCTTCCAGTTGGTAACCTATTTATTTCTGGTTACTTCTGGGCAAAGTTGATTCCTTGCAGAACAAGTGTGTGTGTAGGCTCATTGTTTTCCCCTTTGCACTTCTCTTTTATGATATAACCCCTTCAGAATTGTGTTCACAACTCCTACTTTGGGCACCTTCATCTTCAGTGTCTGGCCCATTGATCACTTCATTCGTGTGCATACGTTTTTCTTATTTTCTGTGACATTCAACAAATTATCCTTTTGTCCTGATGGCATCTTCTCGGGGGTCTTTGCTGGCTTTTCTCTATTCCTGATCTCCACACTTACATATATCGTACATAGGGTTTTTGAAGTCCAGCTATTTCAGAAGTGGATGGCCAGTCCTTCTCCTAGTCTGTGTTTTGTTTTTGTTTTTTAACAATATCTGTCAGAGAAGCATTTTACAGAATGGAGCAGAAGAAAGACATTCAGAACAGGTCATCTGGGAGGCTGGGCTATAGGAGGAGGAAAATGGCATTAGAAGATTCATCAATAACCTGCATTATTTACACAACCCTCCTTGCTGAAACTGTTTGCTGCAGAAGTTCAAGGACTGCAGTCCTCAACATGGATTGAAGCTCAACTTCAAGAAAACAAAGATTCTCACCATTGGGCCAATAGGCAGCATCATGACAAATGGTGAAGGGATTGATATTGTTAACAGCTTTAGTTTGCTTAGCTCCATAATGAACACTCTTGGTACCGGCAGCCAGGAAATTAAGAGATGAATTGCATTGGGAAAGTAGGCTCTCAGAGACCTCTCCAAAGTACTGAAGACCAATGATGTCAGTCTGTAGACTAAGGTTCACCTGATTCAGGCCATAGTCTTTGCAATTACTTATTATGTGTCAGAGAGCTGGATAGAGACTAGGGATTATAAAAAGAGAATTGAACCTTTGAGCTGTGGTGCTGGAGAAGAGTGTTGAATATACTATGGACTGCTAGAGAACAAACAGATTCATCGTAGAGGGTATGAAACCAGGCTGCTCCTCGGAGGTAAGGATTCTGAGGCTTCGTCTGACATACTTTGGGCATGTTGCAAGGAGGGACTGGTCCTTGGAGAGAGGGGATCATGTTTGGCAGAGTGGAAGGATGGAGAAAGAGAGGGAGACCATCGATGAGACGGATTGATACAGTGACTGGGGTAATGAGGGTACGTATGTCGGAGACAGTAAAGTTGGCAGAGGATAGAGCAGTTCTCAGGGCTATTGTACCTAAGGTCGCTATGAGTCACCAAGTGATTCGACTGCATATAACAACAACAATACTTACATGGCCTAGGTCAAGGTTCTGAATTCTGCCTCTTTTCTGCCTCTCAGACACTCTTGGGCCCATCATGTTGTATACTTCTATAGACCAAATGCACTTAGATTTTTATCAGTAACCCTGATGTTTATCCTGAGCTATGGACTACACATGCAGCTGTCTGCCTGACCACATTTGACAGTTGTGTGGCGTAAGATGCACTCTCAGGTTGATACGTTAATGTCCATAACTGTAGTTTTCCTGTGAACCTATTCCTCTTGCCCCCTCACCATTACCGCCTTAGACATAAATACAGACATTGTTCTTTTCTTTATGTCCTGCAACCAAACTATTTTAATTGTTACCACTTTAATATTCACTGTGAGACTGTTTTGCTCATCTCTATTGCTATTCTAAGAATCCAAGTGAGAGATTATTTCTATTGTTAGGTGTTCTATACACTGAAATGTGTGGAAAAAATGGTGGAGGATGAGAATGAAAAATTTTCCACTACAACCCTACATCCGAGGGCTCAGACCATACCCCCTTGACTAACAGCGTTCCAGACACACTTGTCTCCTTCCTGTTCTTGACACATGCCAACCTCTTCTGTGACTCAAGGCCTTTGCTCTTGCTGCTACTCTTGTCTAGACAACTTCTTGTTTAGTTATTGGTTTATAGTTTCTTTTCTTGCTCTTCTGAACCAGAACAAACCATTTATTCTCTTTCCCATTTCCTTCTATATTCCCAGTAGCTATAGAAGGCCAGCATGCTGTAACGACCAGAAAATATTTGTTGATGAGTCAAAGAATGTTAAGATTCACAATTTAAATAGAAAAAAAATACGCTGCAATGAAAAGAGGATTCTCTATTTCAGTTTTTTAAAAAGGAATAGATCTTCTCATGCAAACATTCCCTAGATTATGAGCAATTTCTGTCCCCTAAAATCTTTTCTTTAAGTCAAATATATATGTATATGCCAGGGCTCTGTATCCTGTCTCCATACCTTTTCAATCTTTATGCAGAACAGGTTATCTGGGAGGCTGGGCTCTATGAGGAGAAATGTGGCATCAGGATTGGAGAAAGAATCATCAACAATCTGCATTATGCAGATGACACAACCTTGCTTGCTGAAACTGAAGAGGATTTGAAGCACTTGCTGTGGAAGGTCAGGGACTGCAGTCTTCAGTTTGTATTGAGACTCAATATCAAGAAAACAAAGATTCTCACCACTGGGCCAATTGGCAGCATCATAATAGATGATGAAGAGATTGAGATTGTTCACAGTTTGCTTGGCTCCACAATCAACATTCTGGGCACCAGCAGCCAGAAAATTAAAAAAATGTATTATGATGGGAAAGTCTGCAGTTAGAGATCTCTCTAAAGTGCTGAAGTCCAAAGATGTCAGTCTGGAGACTAAGGTGTGCCTGATACATCCCATGGTCTTTGCAATCACTTGCTGTGCATCAGAGAGTTGGGCAATGACTAGGAATGAGAGAAGGAGAAGCTGTGGTGTTGCAGAAGAGTATTGAATATAACATGTACTGCTAGGAAAACGATCAGGTTTGTCCTTGAGAGGATGAAGTCGGGCTGCTCCTTGGAGTCAAGGATTCTGAAGCTTCATCTGACATATTTTGGGCATGTTCTAAGGAGGAACCAGTCCTTGGAGAAGGACGTCACGCTTGGGAAGGTGGAGAGGAAGAACATCAATGAGATGGATTGATTTAGTGACTGGGGTAAAAATCGGGGCAAGTGTGTTGGAGATGGTGAGATTGGCACAGGATAGGGCAGAGTTTAAGGCTGTTGTACATAGGGTCGCTATGAGTTGAAGGCGATTCGACAGCACATAACAACAACTATATATAAAGTTTGAACATTAAGGTGTGGCTCATAACATCAGTTAGTCAATTTGTCTTAGTATATAGTGTCTATGCATAAAAACATCATAGAAATACTTCCAGATGCACTAAAACATCTTTAATGTGGCAGTACAGTAATTAATAGCAAAGTTTTAATGCAGATTTCAAAGTGCCACCTATTTTCTACTATGAGCCATTGTGTCTATCTCCAATTTTTAACACGATAACCTTTATGGTTTATAACTATGGCCTGTGTGCAAGTTGAAAATTTGTAACCCAGGCATTGACTCTATTGTTTCCTGCTCTCAAGCATGCAGCTTCTCCTGGAATCCATTTTTTTTTAAAAAAATGACAACCCACAGAAATAAAAAAAAAGTAGAACCTTTATTTCCACACTGAGTTCAATACAGAGAAAAATACTCATAATTTCAAGCAAATAGTCTCTTCCCAGTAATAGTGCCCTTTTGAAAATTTCACACCACAGGAAATCCATTACAATAAATATCTGTTCTGATATCTGTCCATTTAGTAATAATTCTTTTTACATTTGATGCCTCTTCTATGATGAACTGTCCCGGGGACCCTCCTCTCCTTCCTTCTGAGCTGCCACTCAGTTTAAGTTCAGCCTTGTGGCACTTACTGTTGTCATGGTACCCTAGCTAATTTTGCTTAGAAGCCCCACCCCTCAATATTTTCCCATAACCTTTGAAAAGACCATGTTAAATATGTGCCCAAAGGCTATTTCTGACTTAATGTTGTAGGCATGAAAATATTTCTTTTCTTAGCCTCTTGAAAAATGTTAAATGGTTGTCTCGGCGTCATTGATTGAGGCTATTTGTTTATTCTCAGGGCTGAAAGTTAAGGCCATTCTATTTTGATGGAACTATTTATTTAAAACAAGCTCGGAATCAAAGACGTCTCATATAGTATGCAGGGAATGCTGTTTAACCCAAGTAATCCCAAAGTAAATAATTTATTAGATGGCTCGGTAGATTGAGAAGTGAAGGTAGGATTTGGGTGTATTTGTTTTGCCTTTTTCTTTTTAATTACTCTCTAAATAACTGCATGTGTTGAGTGAGTTTAGAAGCAAAGTATTATTGAAAAAGACATATGATCTTGGTAGCAACGTGCAGTAGTTCCAAGAAAGAACAGATTCCACCCAGAGCCCTGCATCAGGGACAACCCTGTTACTGACAGCTCGCCATGGTCACACTTGGGTCTGGGTTCCAGCTTCACCAAAAACCCAGTTATGTGACCTCAGCAAAGCTAGTCAAACTCTCTCCTAGTTTCTTTCAAGGTCATTGTTTTTTAAAAATGGTTTTGTTTTTTTTTTTTTGTTTGTTTTACCAACCAACAGTTATTACAGGAATGAGGCAAGCTAGAAGGCAAAGTAAACCTGAGGTGAGAGAACATAGGAATCCCTAGGGAGTGCAAAAGGTTAACTTGTTTGGCTACTAATTAAAAGGTTGTGGGTTTGAGTCTGCGCAGAGGGACCTCACAAGAAAGGCTTTAGTGATCTACTTGTGAAAAACCAGTCACTGAAAACCCAAACGGACACAATTTGATTCGGATACAAATCTAGTAGCTTTGAGTTGCAATTGAGTTGATGGTAATGGACTGAGAGACAGTAATGGGGATTTTTGTGCAACTCCAAAAGTGGTTACCTCTCTCTTTCATCACATATCAAGGATTTTCTGCTTTTTTTAGTTGACAAACTCCATTTTGCATTGCCTTTACTTATGTGTAATATGCCACAGATTTTGTACCATGCTTATTCTCCTATTGACGCTAAAACACTGTAGTATAACTCTTTGATCACGGCTCTCTCCATTTTAATGAGCTTCTGGTTGCTATTTTTGTCTCTGATGTCAATTAAAAATAATACCAATCTATAAATCCCATTGCCCATGGGCCCAGGGCCAGCAGCACACTCTGTTCCTGAGCACCCTAGCCTCTGCCTCTGTGTGTGTTTAGCCATGATCACTTCATTCATAACAGAATGAAATAGGCTTGCAAATGGAAAATATTTAAATAAACTATAAGAAAGATTCATTGACTCTAACGAGTTGCTGCCGAATTGATTGTAACTCATGACATTTTTATGTGTGTCAGAGTCTAACTGTGCTCCCTAGTATTTTCAGTGTCTGATTTTTAATTTTTCTGAAGTATATCTTCACAGCTTTTGAGAAGCCTCTGGGTGAACTTGGATTTCCAGCTTCTCAGCGAGCGACAGGGTGCATTAACTGTTTGTACCACCCAGGGACTTATTACTGGTCTACCAGCTCCAGCATCCTCCTATTAGGATACCCTTGGGAATGTGAAACAGGTAGTTCAGGTCAAATTAAAGGTAGCAGATTTATAGCTCTCATTATACAGTAAGTAGTGCAGGATTAAAATATCATCAGATGGATTTAAATTAATTTATGAATGAGGTGTATTACATGTTCATAAAGGAAACCATGGCTGTTTGAAATAGATACTTGGGCTAAGAAACATTTTTGCTGATAGCCTCAAATATTTTGAAGTTTACAATATGCACAAAATGTACCCTGTTGCCACTCTAAGAGAAAGCTTATCAGACTCACTGGCTCATTAATTTGACCTATTATGCCATTTCTTATGTTCTTACATTCCTGTGACCTCTTTGAAGGCTCATTTGGCCTTGAAACACCACAAGGTGAAAAAAAAAAGTCAAAATTAATAGAGAAGTTACCAAAGAGTGCTTTTATACGTGCTTAGCAAATTTACTGCTCATCCCTGATAGAACAGTCTCTTTCAGAATCTCTTTTACCCAATGACATTGGCAAAGGGGCAGAGAAGGGGATTGTGGGAATGTTGCCAAAGACATGGTTTCCTCCCTAATTCCTGTACACTCACTTTCCAGCCAGGCAAAAAATCTCAGAGATAAGGGAGTATGTTCCTTAGTCTTTCATTGCGAAGTCTGATTAGTCGGACACAAAGGGCAACAAAGTGTCTTTCAGTCCTTAAAGGCAATTAAAAACTGATTTGGTCTAAGGTAAACAAATGCACATGAAATGATTAAGAGTGAACAACATTCATTTATATCACAGACTATCACTATCATCTTAAAGGTGAGCTCTTTTGGATGGGTATGATCTAAAGAGAAAGCAATCAGTTTCAAGTACAATTGTTATGATTTATGTGGAAGTTGTATAATTATTTTCCTGACAAATAAAATAGCACGGGACAATGATAATGTGAGATTGATTTTATGGGATGAAAAACACCCGTGAAGAGGCTATGTTTTCCAGGAGGTGGGCATTTGGTCACAAGGTGGCTGGTTCCTTCACCTTATTTGTTATGTCTGAGAACGCAATGCTTATCTAGCACTAACACCCCATCCCCCAGCCTCCTGTAAGTGGAAGCGCTTCACTCAACAGGGTCTGAGTCATTAGGAGAGTCAACCAGTTGTTCTTCTGTTCTTTCTCCATGGCTGCATTTCTTTAATGACCAATTCATTGTGTGTCTTCAAGCATGACACCTGAAATGCTGTGATCTCTTTAATGAAGGATCCATTAGTCGTTCAAGAACGTGGACATGGGAAGTTGGAAAAAACCCTATCTAATAAAGCATCTCCTTGAAAGAACTCTCATTATGCTGTGAAATACTTTTGTACAAACTATAACTTTTTCATGTATGTTTAACTGAACAGAATGGTTTCTGGGGTCATATCAACTGACCCTGGGAAGAAAACAAGCTCAGTTTCCTAAATAGCTGTCATTTTCATGCAATTATGAAAATGCTACTTTGCTCTTCAATCCACATTTGTATAGAGCAGGACATTGTTTTTTAGAACACAGCCATTGTACAGACCGCTTTCTGTGTGCTTTGAACCTTGACAGTACATCGCTTCCCAGATTCCATGATCGGAGACAGTCACCTGCTGTTGTGTGCAGTGGACAGCTCTATACAAAGCTTTCTGGTGCCACTGGAAGTTACTCCCAGGAAACAAAGCCCAAGAACGGCCCTGAGTTTTGTCTCTGTCTATTCACTTCTGCATTCCATCTTTGTTGTTCTAAATCTATTCATGAGTCCTTCTGTTGGAGCTTCTAATATGTAGCATATCCTCTGCTGAATCTAGAGGTAAAAAGATGTAATTATAATACATGAACAGTCTTTGTTCTGCAAATTATCACAGGAATGGGAAATAGGAGGTTTTCAATGGGAGAAATGGGGGTTTGCCTTTATTTCACATACTTAAAAATAATGCAGTATATCAAGAATTAATTTTTAAGGGAGTCAAGTGTGATTCATCACCATTAAGTTGCTCTTACCAAGGAAAATAACTGCGTATACTTTCTATATCATAAAAGGAGAAATAAAGTGTATTTCATTGTAACATGGAAATACAATTTTAAGCCCACAGCATAATTGGATTAATGATATACGAAGCCTTCTCTTAATAGGGTTTTATTGTACTTTTTCCTAATGTTGCATAATAAGTGCCAGCTTCCATAGACACTTACCTGAAAAACCACCCCAAAACTTGTTTCTTAGACTATATCCCAGAATGTTCATTGAATAGGTCCACCTTAGAGATTACTATTGTGGTATTATTATTAAGAAGTAAATGACAAATAGCTGATTTTATTTTGAAACTCCATGTCAATGATTATTTTCTTCTTCCTTAAAGATAGTTGTAAAAGTATGCTTTTTGTAGTATTATTTTTAATTTAGTTAAATATTAAGAATGGAAGAGTTTGGTAAGTAAAGGGTTGATCTACTAACCCATCTTTTGTTTTTTTCCAATTCAGAAAGGTTTAGAGCTAATGTTTCTTATTACACACCTGGTGGAAGTTTTAGAAAAACTGTTAAGAGTTAGAGGTTCTGCCTGAGCTGAACACCATGAGTGTGGATGAGTCTGGTAATGTCTGAGACCCTGCATGACCCTATCTCCTCCTTGTACGGAAGCTGCCTGGGAGAGGAAGCCTTCTAAGGAAAAGGAGGAGAGAGGCAGTCAAGCTTGACCCAGTAACAAAGACTTAATCTTCAGAAGGAAGCAGGGATTTTGAGTTCAGCATGGAGTCTTCTTGTTTTCAGCTTAGATTTGTCTTCCAGACTAGACCCCTGTGGACTCCTTCCTGTGGATATGAAGTCTGTGAAGTGTGTGGGGAAGGAGACTGAGTGGGTGTGAGAGGAAGCAGGGCTTTAAATAAAACCCGAAAAGCCAAATTGAGGAGGGATTCTCTCGTCTACTCTTCTAGTACTACCTGCCACTAATAGATTTAACACAAAAATTAGGAATGAGTGTATCTGCCTGCTTAGCAAAGACAATTTTAAAAATGCTGCTGTTTCACTGGCCAGTTGAAGCCTTGTGCATCTGTTGTGCTTGAGACTGTGAGGCCCAGAGAAAGGTGAACTAGCTCAGTGGAAATGTGTCACTGTGTTAGGGGTGAGGGCCGAGAGGCTCACCGGAAGGAGAGCAGGGATCTGGAACAAAATAGAATGACACAAGTGAGGCCACCTGCAACATGGTTAAGTTTTGTGGTGATAAGCCACCTCTTTAATTTCTCTCCTCTCCTCTATTTTCCAAGGGTGCTAGTACTGCTGAGCTGCTTTCACATTTAATGGTGGTGACGTTCTTAAAAGCCTTTTCTTTTAAAAGTCTTGAAGTTATTGTGTTTTAGGGAGTTTTCAGCTGTGACATTTCCCTTTTTTTTGCCCGATTAATGTCAAAATGTTAGAACAAATACATCGATGCTTTTGAGCTGTGGTGTTTGAGAAGAGTGTTGACTATCTCATGGAGGGCCAAAAGAACAAACATACACATCTTGGCAAAAGTGCAGCCAGAATGATCCTTGGAAAGAAAGATGGTGAAGCTTCATCACACATACTTTGGGCAAGTTGCTAGGCAAGGCCATTCCTTGGAAAGAGACATCAGGCTTGGAAAGGTGGAGGATCAGCAAAAGAGAGGAAGACCCTCAGTGAGATGGATTCAGACAGTGACTGCAGCAATGGACTCCACTATGTTGGAGATTATGAGATGGCACAGGACAGGGCCCAGATCTGTTGTTCATCAGGTCATTATGTGGGGTACTTTGCCTGATGGCATCTAACAACAACAGCATCCACTACTCTACACTGTAGCACACATAAGATATAAAATTTACGGAGCCTCTCAACCCTCCTACACACTTAAAACGTTAGCTGAAACCATCATCTAACGCAGGGCTTCTCCTCCTTGGGACTGTTGACGCAGTTGGTTTCTGTCTTCACAGATGTGCACTGACTGAGGTTTAACAGCACCTTTGGTCTCAGCCCACAAGATGTTGTCTGCACACCTCGCATCCCCTCAGCTGTCGTAATGAAAACCATTTCCTGACTTACATACCTCAGAGATGCAATCAGTGTCACCGAATTGTATATGTGGAAAATACGGAATTAGTCTTTGTAAGGCTGGATGTATTTTAAAAAACAACTGCACAATTATGTTTTAAGAAAACAACAATTAAAATCATCTCCAGATATTGCCATGGACCCTGAAGAGCAGAGTGCTCCCAGTTGTGAATCACTTTCCAAAGAAAACAGTGTAACAATTTGAAACATACTGATAAACGAAATAAAGTTGGCACAAAGAATGCTGGTAGGATTGAACATATGCCCCCAACCCCCAAAAGCTTCCCCCACCCCACTGCAGTCAAGTCTATTCTGATTTGTGACAACTCTCTAGCAGTTTGTTGTTGTTGTTATCTGCCATCAAGTCACTTGCGACTCATAGTGACCCTATATGTACAATAGCCCTGAAACCTGCTCTATCCTGTGCCAACTTTACTGTCTCCTACACACCTACTATCATTACCCCAGTCACTGAATCAGTCCATCTCATAGATAGTGTTCCTCTCTTTATCTGTTCCTTTACCCTCCCAAGCATGATGTCCCTCTTCAAGGACTGGTCCCTCCTTGCAACATGCCTGAGGTATGCCAGATGAAGCCTCAGAATCCTTGCCTCCAAGGAGCAGGCTGCCTTCACCCTCTCTAGGACGAACCTGTTTGTGCCCCTAGCAGTCCATAGTATATTCAACACTCTTCTCCAGCACCACAGCTCAAAGGCAGTAATCCATCTTAAGTCTTCCTTAATCACTGTCCAGGTTCCTGCAATTGAAAAATATCATGGCTTGTGTGAGGTGCACCTTTTTAGTCTTTAAAATGAGATCCTTGCTCTTTAGCACTTTTACAACTATAATAATTACTGTTTATTGCAGACTTGCTCAGAGCAAGTTAAATGTTTCATTAACATACGGTCATATTCACTTGTCACCTCTTTGAGGTTAGTATTATCCTCATTTTGCACAGAAGGCCCACAGGGGTAAAACAATTTGCCCAAGATCATACAGTTAGTATTCGGAATGTATTGCTTTCAAATTTGCAAGTACTGCGGCACAGATTTTGGAAGTTTGCTCAATGAATCAGCCAGGGTTCCTGTAGGAGAAGCCGTTCCTTTGGGCCAAGGGAAGAGACTTGAACAAGCAGCAAATTTACGTGGGGGAATTTAGAAAGTTACCAAACCTAGGTCAGGCCTGATGATCAAGGGTACAGTGTAGCTTCTGCCACTCAAAGAGCGTGACTGTAGCTTTAAGGACGTCTCTGAGGTGGCAGCATGGAAGAAGAGAACCAATTCAGTTGTGTGTCCTGGTTTGTTTTTTTAAATTTTATTTTAAATTTATTTTAGTGAAAGTTTACAGAGACTTTGGGTTTGTTTTTAGGCAAGAAGACGTCTGGAGGAAGAAATATCTCAAAGCACACTCTGCTTCTCATTCTTTGCTCTTCCAGACACAAGAGCAACAACAACACAACAGAAAGCCATAGGACAAAAGAATTAGTTGCTGATGCCTCCACAGAGACTAGATACCAAGGCTCAGAGCTGGTAAAGGAAAGTGCAGAATGGACCTAGAGGGGCAGAGGGAAAATACAGGCAGCTTGAGCCCTGTTCTTATTGCTGTTGTTAGGTGCTGTCAAGTTGGCCACGACCCATATTGACCCTTGCTGTTATATGCTGTCGAATCACCTGCAACTCATAGCGATCCTATGTACAACAGCCCTAAACCCTGCTCTACCCTGTGCCAATCACACTGTCTCTGCCCCACCCATCCCGATTACCCCAGTCACTGAATCAGTCCACCTCATCGAGAGTCTTCCTCTCAAGCACTATGAACAACTTAACAGGAACCTGGCCCATGCTGCACTATCTTCACAATCTGTGCAGTTGCTGAGTCCATTGTTACAGTCTCCGTTTCAATCCATCTTGTCCAGGGTCTTCCTCTCTTTCTCTGACCCTCCACCTTTCCCAGCATGATGTCTTTTTCCAAGGACTGGCCCCTCTTGACAAACATGCTCAACTTGATGAAGTTTCACCCTCCTTGCCTCTAAGGAGCACCCACGCTCTACCTCCTCTAAGACAGATTCGTTCTTGTGGCAGCGCAAGAGTATTGGCTACTCTTCCCCACAACTCAACAGCATCAGTTCTTCTTCTGTTTTCCTTATTCATTGTCCAACTTTCAGATACACAGGAAGCAAGTCAAGATACTATGTCTTAGATCCTCTAGGTGTACTTTCATCTTCATTCATTTTCGTGGATGGGAGAGCAATGACCTGACATACTTCACTGTGCAAACTAAGATATATAACTGTATGTTTACCAATAGAAGAGAAACTGGCAAATTACTGTTCATGGGCTTAAAAAAAAAAGACAAGTTAGCCTTAATAAACCTTTATACAAACATGGGATTTTATTTGATCACATGTTTTTGAACATCTACACGGATCATGACAATAACTGCTGGTAATAATGTACCCTAGCAGGGCGACAAACGTACTCTGTAAAGGGTCAGATAGTTAATGTTTCAGGCACTGTGGACCATATGGTCCCCGTAGCAACTCCTCACTCCTGCCAGGGTTGTGTAAATGCATTTGTGTGGCTGTGTTCCAATAATAAATTTTTTTTAAACCCCATGAACTGTAGTTTGCCAGCCCCTCTGCTACCTGAAAACACAAAGCTACACAGCTTGCATGCTAAATTATGTCAAGTCATTACTTTCCTAGCCCCAAAAGCTTATATAAAACAAACACACACAAAAATAAAATTTCTCTTACACAAATCTTCCTTCTGTGGGCTTAGGAGATTGAAATGGCCCTGCAATAGGATTTTTTTTTTACTTGCAACATATTATTTCAATAACAGTCTAAAGGAAGAAGGTACATTTGTATTTTACATATTTTATGTAACATAATACAGTATTAACTGACGAATGAGAAAAACCAACTGGTTGAACAGAATTATTTTCTGTGAAACTCTGACAATGGAGAAAGAAATGGATATGCATTAACTGGAAAACAATTTAAAAATCATAGTTTAAATACTTGCCTAAATGATCATGAAAATGGATCCCATTAAAAAGGCAAAGCTTGACCACTCAACCTCTGGGCAGATGCTAAATGAGAGATTCATGAGATGTTCATTCCAGAAAGTTAATATTTTATAAAGGAGTTTAACTCTGGTGGCCTAACGAGTAGAGAGTTAAGCTGCCAACCCAAAGGTGTAAAGTTTGAATCTACCAGCTGCTCTGTGGGGAGATAATGTACAATCTCTTGTGTGATTTCATCTCTGAAAGTTCACTAGAGGGTCAGCTATGAATTGGTTCCAAACTGAGTTGAAATAGCAAAAAATAAAAATAAATAAAATATAGAATAGAAAATATAAACAAATACAAAATAGAATCTTTATAATGGTGAGATTCACTCCTCTGGCTTGCTTATTTTTCATATGTAGACTCAAATAAAATTTACTTGATGCATTCCAAACCATAGCTTCCTTCTCAAGCTACTAGAGATTCTGGGAAGGGAAAGAGAATTTGTTTCCTCAGTCAGTTCCAGCTTCAGTGGCAGTTGGTTTTATGAGTCATTTGATCAGAGCAAACCATTCTATCCCTTGGCGTCACCAATAATTCCTTTTCCCTGATTCCCACATCCTTCCTTATCATTGTCAAGTCATTTCCACATGTAGTGTTTTCATGTTTGAGGTGATGTAGAAGGCATCACAGGAGTCCTGAAAGCACAATGGTTAAGTCCCAGATCCTAATCTGAGCCATTTAAATTCCTTTGGAGCAAACACCTCAGCATCTCTTACAAAGATTACCTAGCAGGAAAGGCTAAGGGACAGTTCTTCTCTGTCCTGTAGAATCACTCACAGCAAGAGCAGACAGTGTAACACAACATAGACTTGATCCTTTGTTGTTGTTATGTGCTTTTGAGTTAGAGCTGACTCATAGCTGACCCTCCAGTAGGTTTTCAGAGGCAGTAAACTGCATGGTAGGAGATTGCTCATCTTTCTCCTTTGGAGCATCTGAAGGAGTTGAACCATGTGCCTTTGGGTTGGCAGCACAGCTCCTTCCTACTAGGCTACAAGAGATCTCTGGGCTCATTTACACACATCATCACAAGTCCCTGACTTGAGATGAGATTTCACATGGATACCTTGTAAATTGTTCCAGACATATACCTAATGCCTCGTTTTATCCAGTTTTCACTATTATTGCCATTTATTTTCAGTGTATTTATAAATTCAATCTTAACTTGCTTTGAGGGGTTAGCATGATAATGATAACATCAGCAAATAATGTACTGCAATGTGTTACTACCAAGAGAATTAAAAAGAGTGGCAAGTACAGGTCTTCATAACTCCAGTACATTCATTATAAATTGGGGCCTATCTGTACTCTTTAAAATTCTGATTAATTACCCTTTGCGGTCTCTAACCTCCAAAACATTCACCCTTGACCTAATCTCTTTTCTTCCTCCATCCTAAGAAATATGTCTTTCCTCAAAAGATTTCTTTTATTTTAGTAATTCAAGAGTCATGGTTCCTTTACCAACCTTATTCTGCATATCTCCAAGCTCCTTGTTACCCTCTGCTTGGCAATCAGCTTTCTGCTCTCGTTCCTACCACTCTTCCATCATCCTACATGTGTAACAGGAAGGAGGCAACCAGAAGAGTTCTTTTTACCACCCCCCCCCATAAATTAAGTAGACTTCCATAAAAATGGAAATGGAATTTTGGATTAGTCCCTGCCCCCGTCGCTGAATTAAAACTTCTATCCTGTTATACATCATAACTTTGAAAATAGCACACAAGATTTTTTCATTAGTTGTTGCTTCACTTGCTATTTACTTATTTATCTACTTTCTAACAATGTCACCTATGCAAGTGAGAGGATGGTAACGGGGGGTGCCCAGGAGGCCCTTTCATAAAGCTTTTCTTGGAGGCTATAAGCTTGGCATAATGTAGGGACAGCTAAACCATCTGAGATTCATTTTTGGAGCTACCTTGCCAGTCTGTTGAATACATCCTATTTATTCAGAGGAGTTTCATCTGTAATTTCTCATCTTCTTGGAGCTCTGGATTCCTAGAACACAGGAACTTGTACTGTGAGTCAAAGATGATATATCTCAAGTGATTCCCTTTGACCCAGTGCTACTTACAGCCTCAGAAAAACTTCCTAGAGGGTCAGTTGGGACTTGTTTCCAAATGGATGTCAATCAGTGTAAGTTTTAATTATGCTCTGGATCCAAAGTGAACAATTAGGCATCAATCTGGAATATAGTGGTCTCATGTCCCCATTATATTAAACTATATATGTAATCAATCTTTCTTACTTAATTTTTGTTTTTGAAGACCCACTTATAAAGAACAGATGGAAGGTTGTTTTTGTTTGTTTTGGGTGCTTTGTTGTTGTTTGTTTTTAAAAAATAGAGTTGCATGGACAGAGAGCTGAGTCTAGTATTTGAGATGACTGGGATATTGATTGAGATCATCACAGCCTGGTTGGAAAAAACAGGGTTTGGCTCTAGGTGTTAGAAGCACTTTTTTTCAAGACGTGACTTAGTTTCAATGGTCCCAGCTGGTTTTTAGATTACTGAAGATGCCAAAAGCAATGAATCAGGCTGAAGTTGACAAGAACTATGTGGTATTTATAAAATTCCATCAAGTGAGTACCGGAAAAAAGACAGAATATTTTGCCTTTTCTAAAAACTTATTTTAAGAAAATTATGGATATCATAGCCAAAGGAAGCTTAGCTACATTGCTTTTTGGGGAAGGAATAAAAAGTCACATTAGTGTAAGGTTGATGTTATGGAAACCAGTAGAAGAGAAATGGTGATTAAGATGAATTTCTGTTACTATTAAGGTGAAAGGCAACTCGTTAAAGTAGGGGTGAAATGAAGTATATGCTTTAAGGAAGTGTGGTTTTAGATTATAAAATTTTAAGTCTAGAAGAGGTTAAAATTAAGATGATTGATTTAACTGTGTAATGAAACTTGCATGTAACCTAAGTAATGGTTTATAAAGTAACATAAGGTGCCTCATTCTCCAACTGTGAAAGTATAACTCTCAATGAATTAGAATATTAGACTGTAAATAAGAATTATAACTATATATTAACTAATAAGAGATGGTCACATGTAAAGAAATTTTCAGAGTATAAATTGTAATTGTTTTTGGTCAAACATTCTTCTAGGTGATATAGCCCTGGTCTGTCCACTTGCTGTACAGAGGTAACTCGTGTTTGCCGTGAAGCCGAACACTGTGACACTGATGTGTCAAATGTGAGAATGGTTACTCATGGTGGACAGTGTTTGGTGGAGCTACCCAATTACATCAAGCTTGGAAGCAGGAGTGGCATTCACTTCCATAAATAGCTTGCCTCGGGAAACCCTATGAATCTGGAGAAAGGATGAAAGTTTTACAAGTTTTCAGGTCTTTTGTTAATAGGGTTGCTATGATTCACCTATGACTCGACAACATTTAACAACAACAACAACAACAACAACAACAACAATTGTTGACATAAATCAAGAACAGAAGGAATTACTGCTGATGGGTTTTGGTACTATTGTTGCAGCCACCCATTAATTCATCTCCTTAAAGAGCTTCCTTTTTCTCACCAACAGTCTACAAAATGTTATATTCTTCTCCAGGGCCTGGCCCTTTCTGATAACATGTCCAAAAGACGAACAAAGAAGTGATTCATCCTCTATATGAGCATTCTAGTTGTGCTTCTTTTAAGAATGTATTATTTTTTTTCTTCTGGCAATTTGTGACATATTAAATATTCTTCATAAACACCATCTTCAAAGGCATCAATTCTGTGGTTCTCCCTCATTTCTCATAGGCATCAGGTGGTTGAAAGCACCATACTTAGGTCAGATACATCTTAGTCTTCAAAATGTTATCTTAGCTTTTTAAAACTTTAGAGGGTTCTTTGGATGCAGGTTCCTACAATGCAGTATGTTGTTGAAGTTCTTGACAACTATTTCCATCTCTACTGACACAGTGTCCAAAGCAACAGGCTTAAGAACAGAAGAGGTTGAGAGGAGGGGGGAAGAGTCGTCAACATTTTGCTCTGTGGTACATAAATTTGCTGCGAGTCAAAGGCAAGTCAGGACTATCGAACAACAATTTTCAGACACTCACTGTAGATTCAAGTAAAATGAGCTCTGGAAAATTAACTTTTCTCTGATGTTGTTTAATGGTTTTGGTTGTGAGGATTTTTACTCTCTTTATGTGGAGGTGTAATTCATACTGAAGGCTTGCAGTCTTTGAAGTGCTTCAAGTTCTCTTTGCTTTCAGTAATCAAGGCTGTGTCATTTGCATATTGCAGCTTGTTAGTGAATTCAAATTCTGGTGCCACTCTTCTTCATATAGTCCAGTCATATATCAAATGATTTGCTCAGCATACTGATTGAATAAGAATGGTGAAGGGATCCAGCCTCTTGATCTGTTTAAAATAGTGCCTCCTGATCTAAGAAGAGAATCTGGTGGCAATAATGCATTACATGTTTTGCTTGTTAACTAAATGGTCATCAATTTTAATTCACCAGCTACTCCTGGGGGGAGGGGGGAGATAGTCATGCTACTCTTGTAAAGATTCACAGCCTCCAGTATGTGGTGGAGGATAACTATGGGTTGGAACTGACCTGAAGGCAGTGAGTGGACGTGGAGGTACAGGTTCTGCACGAGGACATGCCATGCTTCTAAACACTGTCCAGAATTTGAACAACCAAGTTTACTTGTGTAATCAACAAAACTTAAGTAAACATGTTCCTGGTATTTTCTGCTTTCAGCCAAGATCCTTCTGATACCAGCAATTATATCCCATGTGTTCCTTTTTTTAAAAAACAAAGAAACAAACAAACAAACAAAAAAACTAGGATGAATTACAGATAGGTCCTTGCTGTAACTATTTTTTTTTAATCTTCAGCAAACTTTTTACATGCATATGATGTTAATGATATTGTTTGACAATTTCTGCATTCTGCTGGATCATCTTTCTCAAGAATGGGCACAAATGTGAATCTCTCCCCGTTGGTTAGCTAGGTAGTTGTCTTCTAGATGTCTTAACATAACCATTTAGAGAGTACCTCAACTGCTGCATCCATTTGTTGAAACATCTCATTTGACATCCTGTCAATTTCTAGAGTCTTGATTTTCACGAATACGTTAGTGCAACTTCTTCCTTCATTTGCAGTGGTTTTTGATCATATGATACCTCATGAAATGGTTGAACATTGAACAGTTCCTTTTGAAACTGTGACTCTGTGCTCCTTCCATAATTTTTTTAACCCTGAAAATGTTTTAATTCTTTTTCATTGTTGCACATTTTTGTCCCTCCTTTCCCTCCCACCCCTCCTGGAATGCACCCTTTTTTCCAGAATGTTATCATACCTGTAATGCCTAATCATATAGTCCTTTCAGACAGTTCTCATGTGATTTAATGTATTGTTCATTATCTATCCACTCTTTTCCAACCTCTCCCATGTCTGTCCTATTTTATGACAACAGTATAATGCAGTATTTGTCCTTTTATGAATGAGATATTTCGCTCAGCATAATGTCCTCCTGGCTACCCCATGTTATGCAATGTTTTACGAGGTCATTGTTTTTTAATGCTATGTAATATTCCATTAGGTGAACGTAAAATAGCTTTCCCATCCATTCATTTGTTAATGGACATGAGTTGCACCCATCTCTTTGTTATAGTGAATGAAAGAAAAATAAACATGGGTGTGTGTATTCCTTCAATCTTTTTTGGTGATTTTTGTACTTGTTTAATATGTGGCCCATATTTTCATTCTTTAAGCCTGGGAAATAGTTTGTCTTCTCATGCCACCCTCTGAAGTCTTCTTTTCTGCTCTTTTATTTCATCATTTATTCCATTTTTTTTATCTACTCTACATTCAAGAAGAAACTTTAGTTTTTCTTCTGAAATCCATTTGATCTTCCTTTCCTGTATTTTTAATGACCTTTTGCTTTCTTTAGCTATGATTTGATTGATGTAATCTCACAAGTCATTTGATCTTCTGTCATTAAGATTCAATGTGCCAAATGTATTTTTAAGGTGATATCTAAGTTTATTGTTGTTAGGGTGCCACCAAGTCGAGCACACGACTCATAGCAACCTTATGAACATAAGATCTGAACTCTGTTCTTATCCTACATCATCTTCACACATCTGGACACACAAGAGCCTATTGTAGCAGTCACCATGTCAATCTGTCTGATAGAGGCTCTTCCTCTCCTTTATAGACCCTTCACCGTTCCTAACATTGTACCTTTCTCCAAGGAAAAGCACCTCCTAGCAACATGTCCAAAGTGTGTGAGGCGAAGCATCATCATTCTTACCTCCAAAGAACACTTCGGCTGCACCCTCTCCAAGACATAGATGTTTGTTCTTTTGGATGTCCATGGGATGTTCAGTGTTGTTCTCCAACACCACAACTCAAATGGGTCAATTGTTTTCCTGTCATCCTTATTCATTGTGCAGCTCTCAGATGCATAGCAAATAATCAGAAAAACTATGACCTGAATCAGATGCACCTTTAGTTCTCAAACAGACATCACTACCCCTCAATAATTTGGAAAGATCCCTAACTGCAGATTTTTCCAGTGTAATATGTCTCCTCATTCCTCTAGGTCGTACAAGTTGCCATACCACGTTCACTTTTGGTTGCTGGGAGGCTGAACACTGGTGTGTCAAATGTGTTAATGGCTGGTTACCCAATGCGGACAGAGAGTGGGGTGGAGCTCCCCGATTAAGACAAATTTGGAAGGAGGAGTGGCATCCACTTTCATAATAGCTTGCCTCCAGAAACCCTATGAACCTGGAGAGAAGATGAAAGGCACCCAAGCATCGAGGACTTTCCTTCATAGGGTCGCTATGAGTCGCCTGCGACTTGACAGCACCTAACAACAACAACAATAACAACAAGAACAATATGTCTCCTTATTTCATGACTGCTGGTACTAAGGGTGTTAATTGTGAATTCAAGCAAGATGGAGCTCTTGATCATTTCAATCTCCTCTTCATCCAGCATGATGCTGCCTATCATTCCAATGGCAAGAATCTTTATTTCCCTGGAATTGAGATGCAATCCATACTGAAGGCTGCATTCCTTGATCTTCTGCAACATGTGCTTCAAGTTCTCATTTTCAGCAAGCAAGGTTATATAATCTACATGATGCAGGTTTTTTATGAGACTCCCTCGTTGTTCCCAAGAATGATATCCCTTTCCATGGAATAGCTTCTCCTAGAAAACATGATGAAACTATGTGAGGCTAACCTTCACCATTCTTGCCTTCAGGGAGCACTCTGATTGTACTTTTCCATGATTGATGTTACTGTTCTTTTACCCCCTCCTCAAAAGTGGGTGGTCCTTGACTTTAGACTGAGAGTGGAGGCCTGATTGTGGGTGTGGCTTTAAAATTGATAATGAGGCAATGGATTTGTGGGCTGGCCTGGGGCCTGAGGTCTTGGAGTCTCGGAGTTGGCTGGCTAGCTAGCATCTTAATGATAATCTTGTCTTGATGGAACTCACACATAAGGGATGTCTCTGGGGTCTGTGTGTTACTGTTCTTTTTCGTCCTCCTTCAAATGTGGGTGGCCCTTGAGCCTTAGACTAAGCGCGGAGGCCTGCTCCGTCATGTAGCTTTAAAAATCTATAGGGCCCTCGGGCTTAGAATGAATATTCTTTAAAAGACACAGCAAACATTTGTCTACTTGCTTTACTGAATGACTTAGAGTTGCTATGATGCTGAACACTGTTCTATAGTCGTGTCAAATACCATAATGGTTACCCACTATGTACACTGGATGAGCTTCCAGACTGATTCATGTTGGGAAGCAGGAGTGTTATCCATTTCCTAAACTCAATGCCTCTGGAAACTACAAACTCTCTTATAAATGCATAGAAATGATGTTAATTATAGAACAGAGTTCAGGTCTTTTGGGCAAAGCTTACTCAGTCATATTTGACTCAACAACACTTAACCACTGCTAACTGAGACTAGTGCTGTTATATCTGAAGGAACACTCTTCCATTTTGCACATCACTGTTTGTCAATGTGCTGTATGAGGTAACCTGGGTTCGCTGTGATGTTGAACCTTGTGCCATGGGGATATAAAATACCAGAATGGTTTCCCATTGTGGACAGTGTTTGGTGGAGCTCCCAGTTGTAAAATCAGTTGTAACACAGGTTGGGAAGCAGGAGTGACATCCACTTCCTAAACCACATGCCTCCGGAAACTCTATGAACTTGGAGAAACAACGATACCTATGGAAAGGCATTAGGTCTTTTGTTCCTAGAGTCACTATGAGTTGACCATGACTTGATGACTATCAACAACAACAACAAAGTATAACTATACATTAAAAGCAATGGATGTCTTATTCAAGCCATGGTATTTTTAAAAAATAAAGTTTTATCTTGTGCTGGTTTGTTTACAAAGTTTATATATGTTGTTTTTCACACTGGATCTTTCCCCTTTCCTTTAGCTACTCCTCCCTCTAACTATCAAATTATGTGATTCTGTGATTACCTCCTGCCCACCCATCCTCCCCCATCTGTATCCCTCCTAAGATCCTCATACACTAGTTTGACTAGTTATCTTTCTATTTCTACAGTAATGGTCTAATACAGTATTTGTCCTTATTGACTGAGGTAATTCACTTAGCATAATGCTCTTCAGTCCCTCACAATTTAGATAGCGATTTTAAAAATCATTGCTCCTGTATGTTGCATAATATCCTATTGAGTGAATGTACTGCAATTTCTCAATCCTTTAAACTGTTATTGGACATTTGGACTGTTTCCATGTTCTTGCAATGGGAAATGACGCTGTTGTGATTACTGGCTATGTGCATCTGAACGTTAGACAATGAATAAGAATGAGTGACAAGAAGCTGTGCTGCAATCCGAAAAGCATGTGGTTCAAGTCCACCAGGTTCTCCATGGGAGAAGAATGAACAATCTCCTCCCATGCGAAAAGGAACTGCTTCTGAAAATCTACAGGAGGGTCGACTATGGGTTGGTTCAGACTCTATGGTAAACAACAACTGACAAAAGAACAAATATATTCTGTACAGAGTGCAAACAAGGTGTCCCTTGAAGGCAAGGGTGGTGAAACTACATCTCATGTATTTTGGGCATGTTGCTCAAATATATCAGAGATGAAGAGAATGGTACAGGATAGGGTGAGGTTTAGATCTATTGTTTATAGGGTTACTGTAAGTTGTTGCTGACTCAAGGACAGCTAGTAACAGCAACCATTTATATCATTAAAAGAAAAGCTATGTTGTTGTTTGTTGTTATGTGCCATCGAGTCGCCTGCGACTCAGAGCGACCCTATGTACAACAGCCCTAAACTCTGCTCTGTCCTGTGCCAATCGCACTGTCTCTGACACTCCCATCCCAATTATCCCAGTCA
>NW_006399941.1:809637-824330 GCF_000299155.1 Elephantulus edwardii | reverse complement strand
ACCATCTATTCCTGGAGCCTTATTTTTTGCCATTTCCTTCAAAGCAGCCTGAACTTCTGCTTTCATCACCATAGACTCTTGCTCTTATGTTGTTTCATAAAATTCTTCTGTGTCTGCCAATTCCTTTCGATACAGTGACTCAGTATATTCCTTCCATCTTCTTTTAATACTTCTGCGATCATTTAACATTCTGCCGAAAGCATCCTTGATTATAGCAACCTGAGGTTTGAATTTGTTCTTCAGTTCCTTGAGCTTAAGATATGCTGAGCGTGTTCAGCCCTTTTGATTTTCTGACTCCAACTCCTTGCACATTTCATTGTAATATTTTGCTTTGTCATCCCATGATCCAATCAATAGATAACTTGTCTTGTAAAATTCTGTTCTTTGATCTCAATGTCATTTCTATCACAAGTTCATTATTCAGATGTTGATTAGAGTGCTCTCTAGATTTAAGTGGGTCATACATTGCTCTCATGTGGTTGTTGTTGTTTTAAGGTGTGTTTGAGTCAAATATGACTCATAGAAACCCTATGCAAAATAAATCTCAACTATCCTATTCTTATCTGTGCCATCGTCCTCATCTCTGATGCGCTTGAGCCTCTTGTCACAGTCACTGTGTCAGCCTATCTGTTTGATGGCTTTTCTTTCTTTCACTGACCTTTTATCTTTCAACTATGATATCCCTTTCCAAGGATTGGCCCCTCCTAAAAACATACCTAAAATATATGAGATGTAGTTTCACTATCCTTGCCTTCAAGGAGCACCCTAGTTAATGGGCACACTTGGGCCCATTGCTGCAGTCAGTGTGTCAATACATTCATTGAGGGTCTTCCTCTCCTTTGCTGACTCTTCACCTGTCCAAGCATGATGTCCTTTTCCAAGGAATAACCTCCCTTAGCAACATGGCCACCATCCTTGCCTTTAAGGAGAACTCCGACTACACTTTCTCATATACAAAATATGTTTGTTCTTTTGGTAATCCATGGCATGTTCAATACACTTCTCCAACACCACAACAAAAATTCAAAAGCACTCATTCTTTTCTGATGATCCTTATTCATTGTCCAGCTTTCAGATGCACAGCAAGTGATTGAAAAAACCGTGACCTGAATCAGGCCCACCTTAGTCTTCATATTAGCTTACTTGCTCCTCAGTAATTTGGAGAGATACCTGACATTCTGATCATCTATTTTCCCAATGAAATACATCTCCTGACCTTCTGGTACAAAGGATATTGATTGTGGATTCAAATAAGATGAAGTCATTGACAATTTCAATCCTTTTTCCATCTATCCTGATTTTGTTTATTGGTCCACTTTTGAGGGTTTTTTTGTCTTCTTGATTTTGTGCTGCAGTCTATATTGAAGGCTGTAGTAGGCTTTGATCTTCTGCAACAAGTACTTCAAGTTCTCCTCACTTTCAGCCAGAAAAGTTGTATCATCTGTATAACTCAGGTTGTTGATGAGTCTACCTTCAATACTAATTCCACATTCTTCTCCAAAGAGTTCAACTTTTTCCATGATTTTCTAGGCATACAGACTAAATAGGCATGGAAAATAGATACAGCCTTGGCACACACCTTTCTTAATTTTAAGCCATGCAGTGTTCTCTTCATCTTTTTGGACAAAAGCTTCTTGTTCTAAGTATAATTTCATATGAACATAATTAAGTGTCCAGGATTCCCACTCTTCTCAGTGTTAGCCATAGTTTGTTATGATCCATAGAGTCAAATGCCTTGATATAGTCAATAGAATACAACTAGATATTCTTCTGGTATTCTCTGCTTTCAGCCAGGATCCATCTGGCATGAGTAGGGATATCCCTAGTCTTGTGACCTCTTCTAAACCAACTTAAATGTCTGTTAGTTTAATGTAGTGTTTTAGGGGTTTTTGAGAATCTTTAGTTAATGTTTCTTGCATGTGATATGATGTTCTATAATTTCCACATTGTGTTGGATTCCCTTTCCTGGAAATATGGGAACAAATATGTATCTGTTCCAGTCAGTCAGTCAAGCAGTTGTCTTCCAATTTTCCTGACATAGACTGGTGAGCACATCTAGAGCTGCTTCTCATAGATGAAACATGTAAATTTGTGTCCCACTGATTTCTGGGGCCTTATTTTTTACTAATGCCTTCAGTATAGCCTCATTATCATGTTATTGTTATGTGCCATTGAGTTGCTTTTAAGTCATAGCGAACCTAAGCAGAATAGCTCTGAACTCTGTCCTATCCTGACACACCTTGTGTCTCTGACACACCTAGACCCATTCCCTCAGTTACTGTGTCAATCCATCTCATCTAGGGTCTTCCCCTCCTGTACTGACCCTCCACCCTTCCAAGCATGATGTCTTTTTCCAATGACTGGTCTGTCATGGAAACATGTCCAAAGTATGTGAGACAGACCTTCAAAATATTTTCCTCCAAGAAGCAACTTGGTTTTACTCTTTCCAGGACAAACCTGGTTTTTTTCTCTTGGCTATCCAATGAATGTTCAATATTATTCTCCAGTACCGAAACTCAAAGGCATTGATCCTTCTGTCATCTTCAAGTCATAGTCCAGCTCTCTGATGCATGCATGTGTTGGAAAGACCAGAGTTTGGATCAAGTGCACCTTAGTCTCCAGACTGACAACATTGCTCTTGAGCATTCTGGAGAGGGTCCTGATGACAGATTTTCTCAGTGCAAGTCATCCTTTGATTTCCTAATTGCTGATTCCAAGGAAGTTGAAACTGTTGACAATCTCAGTTTCTTCTCCATTTATCATGGTTTCTACCAATTTGCTTAGTGGTGGGAATCTTTGTTTTCTTGATGTTGAGCTTTAATCCATACTGAAAACTGCAGTCCTGATCTTCTGCAGTAAATGCTTCAGGTCTTCCTCATTTTTTTAGCAAACAAGGTTGTGTCATCTGCATATTGCAGGTTGTTGTTGAGTCTTCCTTCAATTCTGATGTTACATATCTCCTCCTAAAGCTCAGCCTTCTGATTGATCTTCTCTGCATGTAGATTAAAGAAGTATGGAGGCTAGACATATCCCTGACACACTCTTTTTTTCAGTTTTCAATGGTGCAGAACTTCCTTGCTCTTTTACTAGCTCTTGTTTATATGGTACTTGCTGAAATTTTTCAGTGTCAGCCAATTCTTTTTGGTACAGACAACTGTATTTTCTTTTCATCTTCTTTTGATGCTTTCTTGATCATTCAAGATTTTGACCACAGTATTTCTCAGTATTGTAACTCATGACTTGAATTTATTTCTCACTTCTTTCAACTTTAGAAATACCTAGTGAATTCTTCCATTTTTATCTATCATTTCCAGCTCTTTGTACATTCCATATGTTAGTTTGTCTTCTTGAGCTGCCCTTTGGAATCTTTTGTTCATCTCTTTTATTTCAACATTTTTGCTTCTAGTTGCCCTTGTGCAACTTTTTGAGTCTCTTCTGACATCTGCTTTGGTCTTTTCGCCCTCCTCTTTCTAATGACATTTGCTCTCTCCATAAATGATATTTTGGTATCAATCCATAAGTCATCTGCTCTCTTATAATTAGTGTGCAAATGCCTCAAACCTATTCTGGAAATGATTGTTAAATTCATGTGGGATAAACCCAAGGTTTTATATTGGTTCTTGTTACTTGCTTTTATTTCTTCAACTTCAATTTGAAATTGAATATGGGTAATTGATGGTGTGTTCCACAGTCAGAACCTTTCTTTCACAAACTTGTTTAAATTTTCTTTAGCTTTGTCTTGAACTTGCACATGAGTAATTGATACTATGATCCACATTCAGCATCTAGTCTTTTGAAAACATGAATCATATTTAATGGCTACACTCTAAATATTTCCCCTCATATTTAAAAAAGGAAAATAATCCAAAAGTGATTTGGTCACTGCAACATGCCCAAAGTCACCTCAGATCATCTCTCTCTTTCTCATCACATTCCAGCAACACTACTGATTATTTCTCCAACAAATTGGTTTCTTGATGGCAATGCTCTTGACTTTGATCTTCTTAAGACTATGCATTAATGTCGTTGAGCTTCCATGCTATTGAATAGTCAAAGAATGATTCTCCCTCTCTAATCTGTCTGAAGTAGCTTTTACACCATTTCTTTAAATTCTTTGCATTCATCTGCCGCTATGTGATATCCATTTTCTTTATTGTTGTTGTGTTTTGACAGGCATTACCTAGTAAAATGTCAACCCAAATCCAGAGTTCTTTGCTTTACTGTCTGTTTCCTCAGAGGCTAGAGTAGTGTTTGGTATGCAATGACAATGATCGAACAATTCTAGTGGGAAATATGAGTACAATAAATTTTTAAAACTCCTAGTCTTTAGGATGGTGGAATTACTGGGTCAGATGGTATTTCTATTTCCAACTTTTTGAGAAAGCACCATACTGCTTTCCAGATTGGTTGCACCATTTTACACTCCCACCAACAGTGAGTAAGGATTCCAGTTTCTTCACAACCTCACCAGCATTTGTTGTTGGCTGTTCTGTTAAATTGTGCTAATCTTACTGGGGTTAAATGATATTTTATAGTTGTTTTGATTTCCATCTCTATTAGAGTTAGGGATTTTGAACATTTCTTAATGTGTCTGTTTGCCATCTAATGTCTTCTTTGGTAAAGTGACCTATCCTGTGCTCATTTTTCAATTGGGTTGTTTTCCTTTATCTTGTCATTGTGCTTGAGTATTTTATAAATTCTAGATATAAGTCCCTTATCAGACATGTCATTACCAAATTTTTTCCCCAGTCTGTGGCTTCCCTTTTTACCCTGTTAGAGAAGTTTTTGGATGTGTATGGGGATTTGATTCTTAGAAGGTCCCATCCATCTATTTTATCTTCTCCTTGTTGTAGGTTTTTCAGGATGCTTGTAAAACTGTAATAATTACCACCTAAGCAGATATATGCACACCCATGTTTATTTTGTTCATAATAGCAAAGAGCTGGAAACAACCCAACTGCCCTTCAACAAACGAATGGCTAGGGAAGTTTTGGTATATTCACACAATGGAACACCATGCTGTATTGAAAAACAAGGAACTCATGATATATTATACAAAATGGGTGCCCTGGATGACATTATGCTAAGTGAAATATCTCTGTCACAAAAGGACAAATAATGCATAATGCCACTGTTGTAAAGTGGGTCTGACATCAGAGTTGGGGGGAAACTAAGAGGGCATAAATAATGTATACTGCATTGAAACAGATGTGGGAGAGAACTGTTGAGGAAGAATACATGATTAGGTATTAGTGTCATGACAAGAGTCCAGAATGAAAGCTGCATAGTGGAATAGTTGTGGGGGTGGGGGAATTGTATAAGAATAAAAGAATTTTTTTCTTTATTTTCAGAGAGAAAAGCGAACTGAGGATGGGGAGTGGTGTGCAACAATGAATAATTGGAAATCCAAAGTATCTGTAAACTTTCATTAAAATAAAAAAAAAGAAGAGGGAAATAAAACAACCTCAAAAAAAGCTCTGAGTCACTTCCCCCTAATTCAGCTGGCTTATTGCACAAATAATAATTAAAAAACCCCAAACCCATTATTTGCAAGTAGATATTGACTCACTACAACCCTAAAGGTTAATGGTTTGGAACCATCCGTCTGTTCTGACTCATAGCAATCCTATAGGACAGAGCAGAACTGTCCACAGGGTTTCCAGGGTGAAAAATCTTATCAGAAAGATATTGCTTCATCTTTCTTTCTAGAAAGAGCTGATGTATTTGAACAGTAGACCTTTTAATCAGCAGTTCAAAACTTAACTTGCTATGCCATCAACACTGTCTAAAATTTTTTTCCATAAGAAAATAAAAGATCTGCTGTCGTAGGATGTAAGGAATTGCACTGTGTTTTTATAATTCATCCTTCTAATAATAATTAATAGCTGTTTATGAGAAGTCTCAGGTCAACGTAGACCTAAATGCTTTACTAGATGTATAAGACCATAATTTTTAATATGAACAGCTGCAGCCAAGCCTCAGTTCCCCAATTCCACTATGGCCATTGGGTTCAGATTCACTAGAAGGTCTCCCAGAGACTCAGACCCATCAGCGGGATGACTTGCATGACAGTAGGTATATGGGCTGGTTCTGGAGAAACTGGTGAACAAGTAGGCCAAGACTTTGTACACTGTGAGTTACAGTCTAGCTACAGCATAGCTGGATGGCGACGGTGGGTGATGCAGGCCGGTGGTGTAGAAAGTGGTGAGCAGCTTGAAGCTATGTCCCAGATGGACAAATGTTTTCCAAAAGAGAAAAGTTCCATGAGCTTATAAAAGGCTCTGGTGGGTGGGGCTTGTACCCCACCCTAATCCTCTCTCTTTCATACAATAATTACTTCAGCATTGCACAAAGTTAATACTTTTGCTAGCAGAGACAATTTTGAATGATAAGCTCCCAGACATGGCTAGGCCAAAGGCAGTTCAAGTCCTCAGGGGCTCAAGTTTGCCAACCACTCCATGGGACAAAGATGAACAATTTCCTCTCATTTGATTTACAGTCCCCAAAACCCTACTAGAGGGTCAGATGTAAGTTGGTTCTGACTTGATGGCAATGGATTTGAGCAGAGTAATAAATATGAGAGACTATCTATAACACAGTTCTTTTTGGAAACACTGTGTTTCTGCTGTCCTTGAACATTTGACATATTTTTCCATTATGCATTCTTCCCACTTGAGTATTGTATTAAATTTTCAGCATTGAAACAAATGATTTTATCTTCTTTTTTTAGTCTCATTTTAGTTTCAATCAGACCCAAACCCTTTGCCATTGACTCTGTTCTGATTCATAGTCACAGTATGCGTTTCAATCACAGGCATAATTTCAGGAGCCTAAGATCAATATTTTATAGAACTTCCTCTTTTCTTGTTGTTAAGTGTCTTCAGACCAATTTCAACTAATTGTGCAGAGCTGTATTTTAGGGCTTTTTGTTGTTGTTGTGTACCATCAAGTTGAAGCTGACTCATAACTGACTCTCCAGTGGGATCTCAGAGAGAGTAAATGGCATGGGAGGAGATTATCCATCCTTCTCCCACGTAGCAGCTATCTTTTATAGGACTAGATCATCAAATTTTTCTGCTACAGGGCTGTTGGGTAGTTTAAAAGAAATTCTTTTTGTTAGATATTCAATAAATAACTTACCTGCCACCAGGGCTCTAAAAGGACTCAAGAGAAGTCTGTAGATGAGTTTGGTGGGACATGAACCCAGCAGAGATTGTCTAAGGAACCTTTTCTGTCAATTCTAAGTAATAACACTGGATAGCAGTGATACTGAGAGATGCTAGATTTTTCTAATGGAGCTTCAGTTTTAAGATTAGAAGTTGGAGTGGTTTCCACAAGGTGGTAATGCATGGAAAAATAATTTCTGATCCTTTCAACTTCAAAGTATAGGACTCATGTGGACCTGGAGTGAATTCAGGCAATGCCTATCAAATAACTGTTTACAGGTGATTATGAAGGCAACTTACTTTCTGAAAGAAGCAATTAGAAAAACAATTGTAACTAGACTAAAAACTTATTTAAGGAATGCTTGATTTTTAAGCTCATGCCCTCTCTTCACTGGAATTTACATTTAAAAAAGATACAGACATGTTGAAATTCTGTTTTCTTTTTTATTCAATGAGACTTCACAGTATCAAGTTGTTAGGAAATGAAAGTATAGAGTGATGGCTCAAACATTAAGATCTGACATGAAGGTGGTGGTGTTGTGTCCCATGCAGTTGGAAGTGACCCACAGCTGACCCTCCAAAGGATTTTCAGAGGCAGTAATTGCCCATTCTTCTACTGTGTGAAGACACTGGTGCCCTTGAACCACTTGTCTTTGGGATTGCAGCACAGCTTCTTGCCACTAGGCCACCAGAGCTCCCTGACATGAAGGTAGAATAACCATCTTATTTTACGGTAACTTCTAATGCTGAAATGAAGATACGACTGTTGCCTATTTAACTGAGCAGAGAGCTAATCACATAACCTGCTACAATCAATTTAATTTGGTAAGACAAATATTTGCAAGCATACTAATCACCAAGAGTGCTCAGTCTGTGTTATCTTTTCCTACAAATCTTGTCCTACTTATAGAGTAAATGCTAGTAAATAAGAGCAATTTTTTAAAATGTTCCTCTGGGATCATAATCATTTACTACGAACCATAAACAAAATAAAGGAAGGTTAGTGTTGTACAACATGTGGTCAATGCACACGTATAGCAAATACAGAAATACACAGAAGTTAAGCTGTACTAATAGTTGGAAACAAAAGAGAAGATTTCAATGAATGTGTTTTTTAACACAGCCCAGATTATTCAGAATAAAATATTTTCCACATAAAGGTTTTTTTATTTAAATTTATTTATTTTAAAAAGAAAATAAAAACATTTATTTAAAATAATTAAAATTAAGCCCATTGCTTTTGACTAGCTCTCGACTCCTAGAAACCTTTCCTTGAATTTCTGAGGCTGTGATTATTTTAAGGGAGAGGCTGCTATTTCCATGCCCCACTCCATTCTTGAGCAGTTGGTGGCCTCGAACAGCTGACTTTTCAGTTGTTGTTGTGCTGCTGTTAAGTGCCATCAAGTCGTAGGCAACTCATAGCGACCCTATGAATGAAAGTCCTCAATACTTGTATAACTTTCATGCTTTCTTCAGGTTTATAGGGTTTCCAGAGGCAAGCTATTTACGGAAGTGGACGCCACTCCTGCTTCCAAGCTTGTTTTAATCGGGGAGCTCCACCAAATACTGTCCACATTTGAAGTACATATATGCTAAAAGCATTATCATGGAAATTATACTACACACCTATTTGCACAAAAATTCCCTTTATAAATTTATCTTGAACAAATTTCTAAAAGTAAAATGATGAACTTATACTACTTACAGCAACTCACAATGCCACTCATAAATATGGAATTATCTCCCTTGTAAATAGGTCAAAAGGAACAAACTCTGGTTGTCTTCTGAGAATTGAAAATCATAGCCATAGACAGCTTGCAGGCATGATGCTGTACCTCAGGCCAAACTCTAGAGCCGCAGTCCTGTCTCAGTCCTTGAAGACTAACAGAGAACATATTTATAACTAGGTAAAATGTTTTTAATTTCATAACTAACAATATCACGTGGAAAACGTAGAAAAATAACAATTCAAAATCATTTACCAATAAAACAAAGATTTTATAAAATCATTAGCTGATATTTTTAAAATAATACTGTTGTTCTGGTAATGAGCTGTTGAGTCAACTATACCTCATAGTGATCCTAAGAACTTTAAATCTGAACCCCGCCCTATCATAAGCCCTCATTGTTTCTGACACACCTGTCCCCATTAACACAGTTACTGTGTCAATCCTTCTGACCCAGGATCTCCGCCTTCTGTGCTATGGGCTGTCCTTCTCCAAGGACTGATACATCCTGGTAACATGCCCAAAGTATGGAGATGGAGTGAAAAATCTTTGCCTCCAAGGAGCAACCTGGTTTCACCAGGTACGTACTTGTTTGTTCTCTTGGCAGTCCATGGTATGTTCAATACTTTTCTCCATCACCACAACACAAAGGCATCAACTCTTCTTCTTTTATCCTTAGTCATTGTCTACCTCTTTGATGCATAGCAAGTAATTGCCAAGATCGTGGCCTAAATCAGGTGTACCTTAGTCTCTAGACAGACATTGTTGCTCTTCAGCATTTGGGGAGGTTACTGACAGCAGAATTTCCCAATACAATTTGTCTTTTGATTTCCTGGCTGTTAGTGCCAAGAGTGTTGATTGTAGGCCCAAGCAAGATGAGACTTGTCAACCTCTTCTGCATCTATCATGGTGCTACTCGTTGACGTCGTGGTAAGAATCTTTGTTTTCTTGATGTTGAGCTTCAATCCATAGCGAAGACTGCAGTTCTTGATCTCTACATCAAATGCTTCAGATCCTCCTCATTTTCTGCAAACGAGGTTGGGTCATCTTCATAATGCAGGTTGTGAATGAGTCTTCCTTCAATCCTGATACCACACTCCTTCTCCAGGCTCCTGAGTAATCTATTCCACATATAGATTGAAAAGGTATGGAGAAAGGACACATCCAACATTCCCAACACACTGTTTTTCTGATATTGAACCATGTAGTGTTTCCTTGCTTTGTTCTAACAAATAATGCTTTCTGGTCCAATTATAAGTTTTACATGAGCACAATCAAGGATTCTGAGATTCCCATTCTCCTCAAGGTTAAAGATAATTTGCTGTGATCCACACAAGTCAAACGCTTTTGCATAGTTAATAAAACACAAATAGACATTCTTCTTGTACTCATTGCTTTCAATCAAGCTCCATCTGACATTAGGAATGATGTCCCTCATGCCACAGCTTCTTCTAAACCCAGCTTGTATTTTGGGCAGTTTTCTGTTGATGTACCATTCCAGTCATTTCAGTATAATCTTCAGCAGGATTTTGCTTGTGTGTGATATTAGTGATATTTATTTTTCATTAATCTCCATACTCTGTTGGATTACCTGTTTGGGGAATGGGAATAAATATGAATTTCTTCTAGTAAATTGGCCAGGTAGTTGTCCTCCATATTTCTTGGCACAACCTGGTGGGCATATCTAGCACTTCATCTGTTTATTTAAATATGTCAATTGGTATTCCATCAATTCCTAGGGCCTTGTTTTTTGCCAAGTCTTTCAAAGCAGCTGAACTTCCTTATCACCACTGCCTCTTTATCATATGTTGTTTCATTAAACTCTTCTATGTCAGGCAATTCTTTTTTGTTACAGTGACTCTGTGTACTCTTTCTATCTTCTTTTGATGCTTCCTGGATCATTCAATAATCTACCCCTATCGTCTTTAAGTATTGCAACTTGAGGCTATAATTTGTTCTTCTGTTCCTGCAGTTTGTGACATGCTGAGCAAGTTTGTTCCTTTTTATTTTCTGACTCCTGCTTTTTTGCACATTTCATTCTAATATTTTACTTTGTCTTCTCAAGCTATCCTTTGAAATCTTCTATTCAGCTCTTTAATGTCTTGATTTCTCCCCTTTTCTTTGGCTTCTCAATGTTCTAGCACAATATTTAGAGTCTCTTCTGCCATCCATCTTGGTGTTCTCTTCCTCCTCTGTCTTTGTAAAGATGTACCCCATTCTTCATGGATGATATTCTTTATGCCCTCCCAGAAGACCCATTTTGTCTTCTCTCATTAGTGTTTATGGCCTCAAATCTGCTTTTGAGGTGGTTTTTAAATTCAGGTGGGATAGACTCAAGGTCAACTTCCCCCCCCCATTTTAAAATCTTTTAATTAGTCTTGAATCTTGTGTTGTATCTAAAATGTTATGTTTTCCAAGGTGCCTTTCCAAATGTCAGTCCCTCCCTCTTTTTTATTAATTGTGAAAAACATATATGGGGACACAAGGGGATGAGGGCTGGGAGCAGAAGAGTGAGGATGGGCAGGGATGAAATCACAGGGCTGCACGATTTGGTGGGTGGAGGAAGTGGGCCAAGGAAATGAGAAAAATCCAGTGGGGACCAGAAAAGACAGAGTAATGGTGAGCATAGTCCAATGGTGATTGATTTATTTTTTTTTTAAACACAGAAATTGTCTTATTATCTTGTGGGTTTCTCATTTGGGAATGGGGCACAGACTCTCTGGCTTCTGTGCTGAACAGGGGCATTGAGGTGAAGTGGGAAGGGAAGCCCACTTTAACACCTTACTGGTGGTCCTGGTTTGAACTGCATCCCTTCTTGTTCAGTTACAAGATATTTTCCTGACATTTTCTGCCCTCTAGACTGCCAAGTGTTTGCCAAGGTGAGTCTAATGGGGATGGCTGGCTGAACCCTGAGCCTCCATCCTCTTTTGCTTCCTTAGCTGGTAGTTATATTTCCCTTTTGTCACTAGAACTGGGTTCAAGGTTCAGGTCTGCAGCAAGACTTAGTGTTAAGGTTATCTATAGGAAAGGATGCCACACAAATTCGTGAAGCGTTCCATATTTTTTATTTATCTTTCACTATTCCACAAATTGCTGTCTGTCAGATACTCCTCTAAATCTAAACATTCATATTAAGACAGACTAGGAAGAAGGATTGGCCATCCACTTCTGAAATGGCAGGCCTCTGAAAACCCTATGTACAACACAACGCACGTAGACGAACAGAAAGGGCAACTTAGGCAGAACTGTCAAGCATGGGACTGGGGTAATCGGGATGGGTGTGTCAGAGGCAATGCGATTGGCACAGGATAGAGCACGGTTTAGGGTCGCTATGAGTAGCAAACGACTCAACAGCACATAACAACAACAACAATAGGAAAGGAAGCAAACTCACGTTTTTTTTTTAGAGGGAGCAAACTCATGTTTTTTTGAGAATCTTTGTCCTCTTAATGTTGAGCCTCAATCCATATTGAAGACCAGTATTCAATTGTTTGGCTGTTTAGGTATATATAAATTGTGGTCCATTCTTTTTTTGGAATCTTTGTCCTCTTGATGTTGAGCTTCAAACCCTATTGAAGACCAGTAATTGACTGTTTAATTGTTCAGTTATAGATAAACTGTGGGCAGTGGAGGGCCTTGGTGGCCTGTTTCTATGCAGCTTGCTGCACCTACAGCTCCCTACGCTGCTTCCTCTGCTGCTGTTATCTTGGTTCTCCCCCAAGGTCAACTTTTAAACAATATTACCTTTCAGCACTACTTTTTTTCTTCTTCTGTAAATATATAATGTCTTTTTAAAAAAAATTATTACTGATGTTTTAATTATTCACATATACTGTGTTTCATGCATGTACATTGTGTTTTACACAGTCTTTCATTCACATTATGTTTTGTTCCATATAATGAACAATTTTTTCCACATTGTGTCTTATAAAATTAATCACCACTATCTATCCCTGCTATTACCTTGTCTTTTTTAAATCCCAACCGGATCTTACCTAATTGCCCTCTCCTTTCACAAAGCAAATTTTGTCGTTCATGTGATTTCCCCCTCTCCTCACCCTCCCACTGCCGCTCTCCTCCCTTTTCCTCTTTGGACATTTATGGTCATTTTACTAGTTTTCCTTTTATGTTTGCAATGACGCACTTATGCAGTATTTGTGCTGATGAAATTAAGGTAATTCATTCAGCATAATGATCTCTAGCCTCTACTATATGTTATGTAGTATTTTTCAAAACCATTGTTCCTGAGTGAGACACACTATTTCATCACGTGAACGTACCCCAACTTTTCAATCCATTTGTGTGTTGATGAACATTTGGGCTATTTTCCTTGTCTTGTAGCTGTGAATAATGCTGCTGTGGACATCGTTGTACACATTCATGAAGGTCCCCTTCATCAATGTGATCCTCTCCTGATTGTGTGTTTCTGGCTGTGTTTTACAGCCTTTTTATACCACGGGTTAGGCCTTTGAAGTTTGGGCTCATTTTCTCTCTTTTATGATTTTAATTGATTTGGGCTTTACCCCTAGGTCTCTGATCCACCTTGAGTTGATTTTTCAAGTATGGTGTGAGATGCGGGTCCTGTTTCAGCTTTCTGCATGTAGCAGTCCAATTTGCCAGCACCATTTATTGAAAAGGCTATTGCTTCCTCATTTGATAGGTTTTGTTTTCTTGTCAAATTCCAGTTGATGGTAGGTAAGTGGGTTAATTTCTGGGTTCTCAATTCTGGTCCATTTGTGTATGTGTCTGTTGTTATATCAGTTCCATGCTGTTTTAATTATTACAGCTGTGTAGTAGGTTTTGAGATCAGGGAGTGCTTTGTCTCCCACTTCATTTTTGTTTTTCAGAAATGCTTTTGTTTATTCTCAATATCTTTCATCTCCAAACAAATTTGCCAATTTGCCTTTAGTCTTTGAAAAAGGAATTTGGTATCTGCATTGGGATTACTTTGAATATGTAGATTGCTTTTGGTAAGATTGTCATTTTTACCATATTGAGTCTTCCTATCCATGAACAGGGAACATTTTTCCTTTTAGTTAAGTCTCATGATTCCTTGCAGTAGTATTTTGTGGTTTTCTTCATAAAGGTCTTTTCTGTTCAAATATTATTTTCAAACAGAATCATAGTGACACATTCAAAACAGAACAACAAAAACAACAAACACCCCACTATTGAGTAAATTCTGGCTTATAGGAACCTCTAAGACAGGGCAGAAGTGCCCATAAAGTTTCCAAGACTATAAATTTCTGTGGAAGCAGAATGCCTCTTTTGCTCCTGAGGAAAGGTTAGTGGATTTGAACTGTATCCTAAGGTTAGGGATCAAATACCTTAACCACAGCATCACTGGAGCTGCAGATGACTCTTCGCTCTCTTCCTCTCTCACTGCCATTGGGTCGGGGCTAACTCATAGCAGACCCTCCAGTGGCCTTTCAGAGGTTGTATATGGCACAAAATGAGATTGGTCATCTTTGTTCCACAGAGCAGCTGATGGATTTGAACTGCTTGCCTTTGGGTTGGCAGCACAATTCCTTACTTACGTGGCCACCAGAACTCCCTGATGATCCCCTAGTGAACTGCAAAAATCAATTCAGTGGGTTGTTTGATTTTAAAAAAGAATAACATAGAGTAAATGGGATGATTTAAAATGGAAAGTGCTAATTAAAAAGTTTGTTGTTGTTGTTGTTGTTGTTATGTGCCGTCGAGTTGCCTGCGACTCATAGCGACCCTATGTACAACAGCCCTAAACTCCGCTCTGTCCTGTGCCAATCGCACTGTTTCTGACACTCCCATCCAAATTATC
>NW_006399941.1:796588-804831 GCF_000299155.1 Elephantulus edwardii | reverse complement strand
CTTTACCCACTTATTTCCCTGCTTCACCATCCACCTGGATACCCATCCACTTCTACCCCCTCCCTTTACATCTATCTCCCTTTCACCAGCCCTCCATCTAATACCTTATATATGAAGCTTCCATGGTTTCTGTGATTCCAAATACATCAGCTGATGGTAGTTCTATGTTGGGATCAACGTTTCTGAAGTTTAGTTGTAATGTTTCCCGAGCAAAAGTGAGGCATCCTGTAGAACTGGTGTGTAGATAGGCTTTTCTTGGGCCGGAAGGAATGTCGTGGGGGTTTTGCGTCTTCGATTACCTGGGAAGATGGGATGGGTCTGTGGGGTCTGAGGCTGTCCCCTAAGCTGTCCAACTTCAGCTAGTCAGAAAACTTTACAGTGTAAAATATGCAAGAGTTTTGTTCAACTCTTCTATTAGTTATATAATGGTAGTATGAATTGCATCATGATACAAAATACAGCTCTTCATGTGAGCAGGGTCACAAATTGTTGAAAGCTGTCAAGAAAGTATTGAAATGTGCTGGATTTGGTTCATCTACCATTTAATGAAGAATTATTTAGAGAGAATTTTCCTGGAGGTATGAAGACTTGTTCCAGAATAAGGACAAGCAAAACTGTCACTGAACTCTATCTAGTAGAAAACTGCTGAAATACTAAAGATAAGATGTTGCACTCCATGAGTCATAATTCCTTCATAGCCAGCCCTATAGGCTGTGCCCATTGATGAGTCATAAATCGTCTAATAGTGCTTTGATCTCCTCAACCAGAATTTAAGCTCTTTGAAGTAGAAGAGGTCATGCAATTTCCTGTGCTTCTCGTAATCTGCTATGAGCATAGCAGAGATAGGAAATGTTTTTGTTAATTGAGGACTAAATACAAGAGGTGTGTATCTAAAAGTGATCAAATGTAGCTTGAATCATTTTTACCGGCCCAGCATTGTAAGCCTGCCTTTTTGCTTGTCATCCCTGTCAGTATGTTTGCGTGTCAGCTTTGTAACTGCCCTTGTTTTCAAGCCAAATCTGTTTCAAGTTTATTAATAAGAGGCAATCAGATAGTTACTGAATATCAAAAACACCTTTCAAACATCCACAACAGCTTGGCACAATCAATTCCAATTGTTTAATGCTCAAATATGTGATTCTATCTGGGAAAAGTATCATGTTTTCTCTGCTTGATTTGTCTTCCTTCATTTAAGCAAGATCAGAACCCAGAGATGGTGAGACATGGTTTTTCAAATTTCTCTCCGGATTCCTTTTGTCTAACTCAGGTTTAGGATCCCCTCCTCCTCCACAGTTCCAACTCCTTGAGTAAAATTAAACAAGAGATTCCTGAGAAGATGAAGCTAAGCGTGACTAAAGTCTTGTCTCAGACACATGTCAAGCTTGGTTAAAGATTAGACTCCCCTTAGCTATTGCAGTGACAGAAGAAAGTCTCTTTTTCTCTGACCCAGCATGAGAGAGAGCAGGTCTCATGTTAGTTTTAAGCTATTTACTTTTGTGTTTCTCTCTTGTAGTTCACAGCATGTCCTTTTAGAAGGAATAAAAGGGCTCTGTCTGCAATCTACCTTTATTGTTTCACTAAGGAGTGGAAGCAAAACACGTTTCAATCAGAATTATACCAGAGTGATACAAATGTTTCCAGAGCCCATGGAGAAAGTCCTGACACATTTAAGGTCAGAAGGCAATGTTGTAAGAAGATAATTTTGATGGTGAAACTATGGAGCATAAAGATACTAAATTATCCTAAGTGAATTATTTCATTGGAGAGCAAGCAAGAGAGATAACTAGAAATTCCAGAGATTAGGAACGATAGATAAGATTCCCAGCTGGCTAAAAAAAACCAAAACCACTCCTTAAAAACCAAAAAACAAAGACATTGCTAGGATACACTAGAACCCCTATGGAACTTGAGTGTCACTGCTTTATAAAATAGACACCTTCCTATTGATTGGTGTTAATGAGATGAGAAGGACTCACATTGATGGATTATCAAAGTCTATCTAATCTCTCCCCTTCTCCCTCCTCCCCTCAACACTATTTAATCTTTCTTGTTGCCATGGCTAGAAATACATGCAAACTAAATCCTTGTTTCTTATTTCACTTGACCTTATTCTGATTCATCAAATTGATTCTCTTACACTCTGAGCTATGCCAATTATTGTGTCTGTCAAGGCATACATTCATTAGAGTATTTGGGCTAATGGACGTGTTCTAAGAGCACATTCATCTTTAGAAATACGGTAAAAGCTAATTCTTTTGGCTCAGCAAAGCTCAGGTTGACATCTTGCCACTCTCCTGCTGCCAGGAATATCTGGTGACTTAATGAAGCAAAGATCTTAAGCACACAACTCAGTGGATTATTCAATATCCAGGTTTGCAATGGAGTCTAGGAGAAATGATTAACACTTTCAGTTCTACCCAAGTACATGCCATGAGTGAAAATGAGATGGCCACGGTGGACAGCGCATAGGGGATGGGATTAGAGAATAACTTGTAACTAATGAGCCATTGATCTTCCTTTTCATATGGTATTTAAAAAATAATCTTTTATATGCCAGTGGTAATGCAACTGGATTAGTAGAGGCAAAGGACCGTGACTGTTTAAATATTAATTGGGATAGCAATGTCTAAATCAGTGATTCTCAGCCCTGACTGCATATTAGAATCAACCAGGGAGCTTTTGAAACTGGCAGATGTTGAAGTCCCCCCCACCTCCAGAGATTCCATTTTAATTGGTCTGGTAGTGTCCTGGCATCAGAATATTTCGAAAGCTGCCTAGGTGGTTCACATTGGCAGCCAGCATTAAGAACCATTAATAAATAGCTTTTAAAACAGAGTTATAGACCTTTATTGTTGTTACAAACAAAGCATCTGACTCAAATATCCTATACTCAAAGACTTTCAACATGCGTATCTTTTCATCAGAGAGAATAGAGCAAATGCCATTTCTGTCTACTTACTTTGGCCATTGCCATGTGATAATGCATCATATTATCACACTCATATCAATTAGAGCATTAGAATCATATGTAGTGAAACCTTTTTTAGTTCTCAAAACACATTAATTTGGTGACGGGCATTTGGGTTGTTTCCATTTTCTTATTACTGAGAATAATGTTGCTATGAATATAGGTGTACACTTCTCAGTTCCTATCTCAGTTCTTATTTCCTAAAGATATATCTCTAGCAGTGGAATAGCTGAGCCATAAGCAATGATGCCAATCTAGATAGAGGTTAAGGTGCATCAGGGCATGATCTTCACAATCACTTGTTATGCATCAGAAAGCTGGACAATGACTAGGAATGATTGAAGGGGAACTGATGTTTTGAGCTGTGGTACTGGAAAAAATAGTGAACATACCATGGACTGCTAAGAAAACAAACAAATCTGTCCTGGAGAGGGTGAAGCCAGGCTACTTCTTGGAGGTAAGGATTTTGAAGCTCCATCTGATATACTTTAGGCATGTGGCCAGAAGGGACCAGTCCTTGGAGAGGGACATCGTGTTTGGAAAGGTGGAGGGACAATGCAAGTGAGGCAGACCCTGGATGAGATTGACTCTGACTGGGGTAGTGGGGCAGGTGTGTCAGAGACAATGAGGTTGGCTCAGGATAGAGCAGGGTTCAGAGCTGTTGTACATATGAGACGATGACAACAACAGCAAGGGATTTCTAGGTTCAACTTTTTAAAGAAACTTTAAACTGTCTTCCATAGTGATTGTACCTTTTAATAATCACACCAACTCTGCATAAGAGTTCCAGTACCTCCACATCCTCTTTAAAATGTATTGTTTGTGGTGCTGTTAAATATTGTTTGTGGTGCTGGGGTAAGATGGTATCTCATTGTTGTTTTGGTTTGCATCTCTGCATTCTGACCATTTTTTTCATGTGTTTTTAGCCGACTGGATGCCCTCATCGGTGCACAGTGATGTCCTTTACCCATTTTGTGATAGCTGTCTTTTTCTTATGAGGGTCCTGTAGTAGTCTCTAAACTTTAGTTATGAGACCCTTGTCTGAACTGTTGCCACATGTCTTTTCTCAGTCTGTGGGCTTTCTTTTCACCCTCTTGGAGAAAGTTTTTGATGCACACAAAACTTTGATTTTAAGAAGGGATCTCAGAATTTGGTGAGTGGATGTGGGGGGAACTCACCAGTGTATAGGAATGACACATATTGTGAACTAGGTATTGCATGCAAACATTTTTTTTAAGAAGGTCCCAGTCATTGATTTTAACCTTTACTGGTTGGACATTTTGGGCTGTGTTTGTAAGCCTATGTATGCCATAGGCTAGGGTTTCTAAATGTATTTTCATTTTGTGTCTTAAAACTTTGATTGTTTTGGGTTTTACCAAGAGGTCTATCCACTTGAGTTGGATTTTGTGTATGGTGTGAGATGTGGGTCCTGTTTCATGTGAAGTCTAGTTTCTCTAGTGCCATTTATTGATGAGGCTGTCATTTCCCCATTTCATGGGTTTTGTTTTCTTGTCAAATATTGGTTGTTCACAGGTAGAAGGGTTATTTTTTGGGTTCTTGATTCTATTTCATTAATCTATGTGTCTGCCATTGTACAAGTACCATGCTGTTTTGATTACTACAACTGTATAGTAGGTTTTGAGATCAGAGAGTAAGATACTTCTTAATTTCTGTTTTTTCAGAAGAGTTTTGCTTATTCCGGGTCTCTTTCCTTTCCAAATAAAACTAGAAATGAACTTTTCTATCTCCATGAAGGGGGATTCAGCGCCACTCAGCCTCTAATCTATTTTAACACTCAGGCCCTGGAAAGAGAAGATTTCTACCAACTTTTACAGTCAGAAATAAATCTAAAATGTAATCAAAATGCATTAATAATAATGAGTGACTGGTATGCAAAAGTTGGGAACAGAGAATGAGGATCAGTAGTTGGAAAACATGAACTTGGTGACAGAAATGAAGCTGGAGATAAAATGATAGAATTCTGTACAATCAACAATTTATTCATTGCATTTTTTTATAAGAAACATAAACACAGGCTATACATAAGGATTTTACCTGCTAATATGCATGGGAATCAGATAGATGACATCTATGGAAAGAATCGCTGGAGAAGCTTAATATCAGCTGTGAAAACTAGGCCAGGTGCTGATTGTGGAACACTAACTACTCATATCCAAGTTCAAGCTGAAGCTGAGGAAAATTAAATCAAATCCACAGGAACCAAAATTTGACCTTGGGTCTTTCCCACTCAAATTCCAAAACCATCTCAAGGACAGATTTGAGACCTTGAACAAAATGAGCAAAGACCAGATGAGCTGTAGAAAGGATATTGTGGATATCAAGGATATCTTGCAGGAAGAATGTAAAAGGTCATTACAAAGACAAAGGAGAAAAATAAGAACAAGGTGGATGACAAGATTCTGAGTATTGCACTAGAATGCTGATAAACCAAAGCAAAGGGAAAAAATCAAGGAATTAATGAGCTGAACAGAAAATTTCAAAGGGAATTGTGAGAAGACAAAATAAAGTACTATAATGAAATGTGCAAACAACTTGAATCAAAAAATCAAAAGGGCCAAGCTCTCTTGGCATTTCTCAAGATGAAGAAACTGAAAAACAAATTCAAGCCTTGAATTACTATTAATACTTAAGGATGCTTTGGGAAGAATATGAAACGATCCAGGAAGCATTAAAAGAAGATGGAAGGAGTATACAGAGGTACTAAAAGGAATTGTCTGACCCAGAAGAATTTAATGAAACAGACTATGAGCAAAAGCCTGTGGTGATGAAGAAAGACAGAAAGACATTAAAACTGCTCTAAAGGAATTGGAAAAAAACCCCAAACACAAACAAGGCTGGCTTCAGGAATTTATGGCATACTAATTGACATATTTCAATAAGCAGATGCTTCCCTGGATATGCTCACCAAATTGTGCCAAGAAATCTGAAAGACAACCATCTGGTCAATTGACTGGAAGAGATCTTTACTTGTCCCCATTTCAAAGAAAGGGGACCTGATAGAGTGCGGAAATTATCAAACAATATCATTAATAACACATACAAGCAAAACTCTGCTGAAAATTTTCCAAAGATGACAGGTACAGCCCATAGACAGAGAACTGCCAGAAGTGTAGGCTGGATTTAGAAGAGGCCTTGGTACTAAGGATATTATAGCTAATGTTAGATGGATATTGGCTGAAAGCAAGGAGTACCAGAGGAATGTCTGTGTTTCATTGACTATGCAAAGGCATTTGACTGTGTGGATTACAACAAACTGTGGCTAACCTTGAGATGAATGGGAATTCCAGAACACTTGATTGTGCTTATGTGAAACTTTTAGTTGGCAGTTGTCAGAACAGAGCAGGGAAACACTGCATAGTTCAAAACAGAGAAGGGTGTATGCCAGGGATCTGTCCTATCTCCATACCTTTTCAATCTATATGCATAAAAGAGCATTGGGAGGCTGGGCTCTATGACGAGAAATGTGGCATTGGGAGCCTGTGCTCTATGACGAGAAATGTGGCATTGGGATTAGAGGAAGACTCATCAGCAACCTTTGCAAATGACACAACCCTGCTTGCTAAAACTGAGGAGGACCTTAAATACATTCTGCAAAAGTTGAAAGACTAGAACCTCAAATATAGATTGAACCTCAACATCAAGAAAACAAAGATCCTCACCACTGGGCCAACTAGCAGCATCATGACAGACAGTGAGGAGATTGAGATTGTTAACAGCTTTAGTTTGCTCGGCTACAGAATTAACAATATTGGTACCAGCAGCCTAGAAATCGAAAGACAAATTGCATTGGGAAAGTCTGCTGTCAGGGATCTCTCCATAATACTGAAGAGCAATGATGTCAGTTTGGAGACTAAGGCCTGATCTAGGCCATAGTCTTCACAATTACTTGCTATGCATCAGGAAGCTGGACAATGACTAGGGATGATAGAAGGAGAATTGAGGCCTTTGAGCTGTGGTGCTGGAGATGAGTAATGAATATATCACGGACTGCTAGGAGAACAAACAGGTTTGTCTTGAAGAGGGTGAAACCAGGCTGCTCCTTGGAGGCAAGGATTCTGAACCTCTGTCTGACATACTTTGGACATGTTGCAAGGAGGGATCAGTCTTTGGAGAGGGACATCCTGCTTGGGAGGGTGGAGGGACAGCGCAAGAGAGGAAGATCCTCGATGAGATAGATCAGTTCAGTGACTGGGGCAAGGGGGAGTAGGTATGACAAAGATAATAAGGTTGGCACAGGATGAAGCAGGGTTCAGAGCTGTTGTACATAGCACCACTATGAGTCACAAGCAACTCGATGGCACATAACAACATCAACACAAAGAATGAATTTGGTATCTGTATTGGGATTGTGTTAAACCTGTAGATTGCTTTTGGTATGATAATCACATTTACAATGTTCAGTCTTCCTATCCATGAACAGGGAATATTTTTCCATCTGGCTACATTTCTTACTGTTTCTTGGAGCAGTGTTACGTAGTTTTCCTTATAAAGGTCTTTTGTGTCTCCTTGTTCTTGTTCTTGTTCTTGTTCTGTACAGTCAAGTTAAGTACAACTCATAGTGATTCTATCATTGACCTATCTGATCACTGTCCAATGCCACTGGGTCAACCCATCTGGCCAAAGTTCTTTCTCTCTTTCATTGTTCCTCTACGTTCCCTCTCATCAAGCATGGCGTCCCTCTTCAAGGAATAAACTCTCATAGCAACATGACCAAAGTATGTGAGATGAAGCTTCATTATCTTTGCTTCCAAGGATCTCTCTGGCTGCTTTCTTCAAAATATGTTTGTTCTTTTAGCAGTCCATGCAATGTTCGTCACTCTTCTCCAGCACCACATTTCAAAGGCATCATCTATTCTTCTTCTGTCATCCTTAGTCATTGTCCATCTCTCAGATAATTAGCAAGTGAAAAGACCATGGAAGGACTCAGATGCACCTTAGTCCTCAAACTGACATTATTGTTCCCCAATAATTTGGAGAGACCCCTGACTGTAGGCTCCCTGACTGTAGACTTTCTCAGCACCATATGTTTCCTAATCTCCTTATTGCTGGTACCAAGTGTATTGATTGCAGGTTCAAAGAAGATGAAGTCATTGACAGTCTCCATCTTTTTTTCCATTTATTTGATGTTGCTTGTTGGCCCAGTGGCAAGGATTTTAATTTTCTTGACACTGAGATGCAATTCATATTGAAGGCTGCAGTGTTTAATCTTCTGCTGCATGTGCTTCTACTCAGTTTCAGCAAGCAAGGTTATTTC
>NW_006399941.1:791972-796223 GCF_000299155.1 Elephantulus edwardii | reverse complement strand
ATGCTGAAGGAATTGAAAAAATTCAAGCCTCAAGTTGTAATACTTAAGGTTGCTATGGGCAAAATCTTGAGTGATGGAGGGAATATAGACTCATTGAACCAAAAGAAATTAGCCAATACTGAAATAGGTCAAGAAATATCATATAATTAAGAACCTATGATAATGAAAAAATAAATTAAAGCTAAAGTAAAGGCATTAGGAAAAAAAGACTAAAAAGTCCCCAGGAATAGACGAGATGCCAATCAAATGTCTCAAATATCATATGCAGCTCACCCGTCTATACCAGGGAATTTGGAGGAACGCTATCCTGCTGACTGACTGGAAATGATCAATGTTTGCTCCCACTTCCAGAAAAGGGGATACAGCAGAATGAGGAAATGATTGAACAATATCATTATGGATCACATGCAAGCAAAATACTACTGCCGATCATTCAAAAGTGCCTCGAACAGTACATAGATGGGGAACTGCCAGAAGTTCAAGCAGGATTTAGAAGAGGCTGTGGCACCAGGGATATCATTGCTGATGTCAGATGGATCCTGGGTGAAAGTAAAGAATACCAGAAGAATGTCTATGTGTGCTTTATTGATGTTGTAAAGGCATTTGACTGAGTAACAAATTATGACTAGCAATGAGAAGAATGGGAATTCCAGAATACTCAATTGTGCTCACTCACGTGAAACCTATACCTACACAAGAGACTATTCTGTGAGCAGAGAAAGTGAAGACAGCATAACTTAATATTAGGAAAGACATGTATCAGTGTTATATTCTTTCTCCAATATTTGTTCCTCTGTTGCTGATTGCATTTGTGTCGAGGACGACTCATAGTGACCATATGAACAAAAGGCCTGAAGCCCTTATATAAATATCAATATTTATCAAAGTTCATAGAGTTTCCGGAGGCATGTCGTTTTGGAAGTGGATGCCACTCCTGCTTCCAGTTAGGTTTATTTCCAATCATTTCATCTTCTGATTGCCTATTATAAATGGCATTACTTTGTTACAGATTTATTGGATTTTTTTAAATATTGAGACATAATCCATAAAAAAGGCTGTAGTCTTTTATTTTCACTGGGAAGTTCTTGATTCTTCTTAATCTTTGATTAGCAAAATTATATCACATGTATATTGCAGGTAATGAATAAGTCTTCCAATTTGCTCAAGTTACAAATTGAATCAATATGAAGAAAGGACACAAACCTGATGTACAACTTTCCAATTTCAGATCACATGTTGTCTTTTTGTTTTTTGAAAGGACTACCTTGTGGTCTGTGTACAGGCTCTGGAAGCATCACCAAGGATTATGGAATTCCTTTTCTTTTCAATGTTACCCCTAATTTGTTATGGTCCACACAGTTGAACACATTGATATAGGCAATAAGGCAGGTAAATATTTTTGTTAGGAAAATAGCAAGGTGAACCAATTATACAGAATAGAAGATAATGCTGTTTTTAATTGTCCTTGAGTTGCTTTTGACTCAGTAATGCCATGTAGATGGAGGAAAATTTTGTGGCTCATGATTTGTTAGAGCCTGCTGTGTTGTGATCCAAAGACTTTTTATTAGCCTGTTTCCATAAGTAGATGTGTACTCCTTTGTTCCTAGTTTATTTAGTCTAGAATGTCTTTTGAAACAAATTTAACATCACTAAATCAACTCATCTTAATGCCATCAAGTTGGAACTAACTCATAGCTGTTTTTCAGAGGCTGTGGATGGCACTGGAGGAGATTTCCTGTCTTCTTCCCTAGGAGTAGATGGTGGATTCAAACCACCTGCTTTTGGGCTGGCAGAACAACTCCTCATCCACCGGGCCATCAGAGCTCCCTGTTCAACATCACAGTAGAATGTAAACCTCCCATTGACAGTCTTTCCTGCTCACTGGGTGTGTTAGAAATGGAACCAATGCAATATTAAAATGGCAGTATTACCTTTTGTTGTGATAATTCAACTCTTACAATCTATTTTTTAAAAGTGAATTCTTCCTTACCATCCTCAATTGTTACATCCCGAAACATATTGTTTGACCATCATAATAAGTAACTTGATTCTGAATCAACTCTCACCTTGTTTTCTTGTGTCATTCCATTATCTTCCATTGCAATATTCCCTCTCCCTCTCAGACACTGTACTCTGGAAGGTTTTATCAGCATATTTCAAATATAGAAAACAAACTAGTATATAAAACTGAATACTTAACCGTCAACAAGTTCAATCAAATCCTGATATTCCCACAAACCTGCTTCAGTTATTTTGCAGAAAATAAAGCACTGCAGAAATACCCATGTACTCTTTTTCTCTTTGTTCATAAACTTCATGGTACTATCTTAGATTTATTGTTTCTAGTTCCCCTGCATGCTTTTCTACTTTTACAAAATGAATATGTCAATAAGTAAAGCAAAACATTTAATCTAAAAAATCTAAAGTATTAGCCTGTAACTGATATTTTTGGCTTAATATTGTGACTTTGAGAAACACAACTCACATTTATTTACTTAAACTCTGTATTATGCAACCATGCCATTTATTGATTAATCATCTTAAAGGACATTCATTTTCCAGTTTTGAGTTATTGTACACAATGTCTTGAAGAACATTTATGAAACTGTCTCCTTGTGCAAATGGGCTCAGGTTTATCTCATATCCCAAATGCATTTTTGCTTGTTATTAAAGCTCCTCCAAAATGAAACGCTCTTACCTTTTATTACTAGAAGGCTAAAAGGCAGATTTTCTTGTTTCCATTTCATTTCTGTGCTCTCTAGGAATGTCAATAGTGAGATTTTGAACAGGACAATTAAAAGGGAATTGAGCTACCTGGCTGGAGTAAAATCAGCCTGTGTGAACTCTGCAATTCACTGGGTGCCCTAACTCTAAATTTGCACTGCTGTGTAGTAGATAATTTCTAGTATGCCACATCTCCATTGCTCCTTCTAATTTACCTTTGCCTAGTAGCTAAGAGGAAATTGTTTCATACACCTCTCTCAGATGAGAGACTTTTTCTGGGATATTTTTGAAAGGAGGACATGCACATTGCAATTGTCCTTGAGTGATCAAAGGTTTTATGTGTAAAGTCACTACTCCTACCTGTCTAAGACAGGCTTTTCTTCCTACTAATAAATCCAGAATCACAATCACATGTATGATAATTATGCTCTTACTCTTGACTGTGTTGTGAGATTTACAAACCAGCACAGTATGAAAAATTGATCCATCCCCTCTAGACCTTCTCTCATCTTTTCTTGGGTTCATTTCTTCTTTATCACAGTTTGAGAACCTTATCTGAAGAGCATCATGAGTATGCCATGGACTGCCAAAAAAACAAAACAAAACAAAAAAACCCAAACAGGTCTGTCCCAGAGAGGGTGCAACCAGGCTGTTCCCGAAGCGAGGATTTTGCAACTCCATCCCACATACTTTGGGCATACTGCCAGGAAAGACTAATCCTTGGGGAAGGACATCATGCTTAGAAGGGTAGAGGGTTCAGCACAGGAGAGGAAGACCCTGGGTAAGATGGATTGACATAGTGACTGTGGCAATGGGGGTAGGTGTGTCAGAGATGGTGACGATTGTTCAGGATAGGCAAACTTCAAAGCCCCCATATGTAAGGTCACTCTGACTTGCATGTGAATTGTAGTCAATGCAATAGCGCATAACAACAGTAAAGTAAAATTCCAGAGTGTATAATGCATTTTTCATGTGGGTCAGTTACAGCACTCCGTGTGTAGGTTCCATGCCTATTAGAGAAAAGTATGATTTTTCACAGAAGCAAGAAATAGTTATCTAATTCTCACAGGTAAATATGAATTAAACAAGCAGAAAACCTATGATCATTTCAATACTGGTTGGGTTTTGTGCCAAGAGGCTTTGAGTTGACATTCCTTAGAGATATTGAAGATTGAGTTCCCAAACACCACAGTGAAACAGTGCAATAAAATGAATCGCACCAAACCCTTTGTTTCCCAATGCATGCAAAGTTTCAATGTTAACATTGTGTATGTTTACACTGTATTGTGGTGGTAAATATGCAGTGGAATTATATACATGTTTGAAATATTGTGAGAAATACTAAAGTGTGACACAGAGATATGAAGCAAGCACATTCTTTTGGAAGAATAATGCCTTTAGTCTTTACTCCACACAGAGTTTTCACAAAATAACAATTTTAAAATCCCAATTTATATATATATGTTGTTGTTGTTGTTATGTGCTGTCGAGTTGCTTGCGGCTGATAGCGACCCTATGTACAACATC
>NW_006399941.1:784609-789011 GCF_000299155.1 Elephantulus edwardii | reverse complement strand
TACCCACTCCCTTCACATCTATCTCCCATTGACCAGCCCTTCATTTAATAACTTATATATGAAGTTTCCTTGGCTTTTGTGATTCCAAACACATCAGCTGCTGGTAGTTCCTTATGTTTGGACCAATGTCTTTGAAGTTTAGTCGTAATGTTTCCAGAGCAAAGGTGATGCGTTCTGTAGAACTGGTGTGTAGATAGGTTTTTCTTGGCCCTCAGGCTTGCGGCCCTCAGGCTGGAACGAATGCCGCACACAGTTTTGGTGTCTTCAGTTTACCTGAGAAGATGGGTTGGGATAGAGATAAATAGATAGAGATATAATCAATCTCCAGTATCTGTGATATGTAATAAAATAAGGTATGCCTCTGTAGTCAGCTTCTGCCATCATCTAACCCTTCTAGAGGACCTAATATGTTAAAAGGAAATAAAGTGGCTCTTCAGCTGCCTTGGCTCGGGGTAAAGTGTATGTCTGGGCTATGCAGCATTATTACTTTATGTCTTATCCCTGCTGTCTGTTGGGCTGGCATGCCCATGTGTGAACATGTACTCTTCCCACATTTGATCAAGCTAGTTTATTTAAATCCATAGCAATCTGCTACAGATTCTCTTTCAACTAAGTTGCCAGTTCAGACCCCTGTGGGGTGACATTGTGGCATCTGTGCTCCCACTGTTGTGTCTTTAATTTCTCCATCCTAGTTCATATCTGAGTGGGGAGGAGTGATGGAGTTTGCTTCCTTGTCCAAGTAAGAGAACTACTCTAAATCATTTGTGGTTTATGAGAACCTTGTTGTTGTTGTGGACTGTTGAGTCAGAACCGACCCCTGGCTGACCCTCCAGTGGGTTTTCAGAAGCAGGAGGGAGGGAGGAGATTGCCTATCCTTCTCCTACGGGCAGCTGGTGGATTTGAACTGTGTGCCTTAAGGATTGCAAAGCAACTTCTTGCCACTAGCCCACCAGTGCTATTTTTTTCTTATTATTCACATGTCACTAGTTGGTAAGCTCTAATATGAGTATTTTTGCTAATGGTAGCAGATCAAAAGATGTAGAGTTTAATCAGTTAACGTTTATTATTACTGCGAGTTTAATTTTAGGTGAGGCAATTAGAATAACATTTACACAGTTCTTGTCTTGCAGGAAAATCTGTGTTAAGTTTTACAGTATGGCCATGGACAATTTAGGAAGCATCATTCACACCAGTGGATGATCTTTCATAACTGACATGCCAGCATGTGGGTGGTGGTGCTACAATACTGGCAGTGTCAACAATATTCCCTGATCAACTGTGGAAATAGTTGATCTGATTATCGCCATAAATCACATGAACTGATTCATTTGCCACCAATAGTGGGAATGCGACAATTAGTTACACGTGTGAGGATCTTCAACCCACTATAATAAAAGCCTGGCTACTAACTATCTGGGCAGACAACTACCATCTCTAATCTTCAATAGACTCTCTGTTACCATGACCACACCTTACATACATTATCATTTTATACGTGGGAAGTTATACAGAAAAGAATGGGAATCTTTCACTGAATAACTGCTCTTAGACCTACCTGCACTTTAGAAATGACTAGGGAAGCTTTAATTGGAGGGAAAAAGAACTACTTTTAGACCCCAAAGTAGAACAATTAAATGAGAATCTCTGGGCACTGACACTTTAAAAATGCTTGCCAGGTGATTTGGCTCTAGGTGCAAGAGTGGCATCCATGTCCTAAACAACATGCCTCCAGTAACTCGATGAACTTTGATAAATGCCAATATTTATAGAGGGGGTTCAGGCCTTTTGTTCATAAGGTTGCTATGAGTCATGCTTGACTCAAAGACAATCAACAACAACAACAGCTAGGTGCTCTATGTGGTTCAGAGGTAGATTGTTCAAGATAACCATTGGTATTGACTTTTCTCACATGGGCAGGTGGACTATGCTTATCATGGGAATAAGGTGAATACTAGCTTTTGGGTGGGAACATACAAGCCCCAGTATACAAGTTATATACCCAATACGCCCAATAGTACACCCAATATAACCCAGTAATATAAGTTAGTTAGTGCATAGATCACTAACAAAGGAATTGGTCAGCCTTGTCATTCTGCCAGGCTTAACTCTAAGAGGCTTAGAGGCAGAAAATGAAAAACTCATTCCAAGCAAGGAAGATGGAAGAGAGAGTGGAGCGTACATTGATTTAGACCAGAGATTCCTGTGTAAGTCAATGGGCCTGTGTGTACACTTGAGAAGCTGTTCTGATTGAAGAATTGCATTCTTTTTCCAACCTGAATAACTCGTAACTTATTATCTTCCTCAGCCCCATAGTTGTGTGTATTGCCTCTGAGTTCTGTGTAGCATTGCCGCAGATGAATGGGCCTACTAGCAGAGCAGCGAGAGCCCGTGAAGGGACAGCTGGTGTTAGAATTGATGGAAGTGTGTGTGAGGAGTGTGGCAGCAAGTCTAACCTCATAAAATGGTAATAGATGGGAGCTGTTCCTCCCTGTAGGTTAATGGAGGTCAGACACTGCTACTCTCAGGCTGACCTGCATTCCTTTTCCAATCTAGAGACAGATATCGCTGCTCTGGACTGCAACTCTGTTTAGGGGAAATGGATACTGAAAGTAGTGAGTGAATAAGCAGACTACATTGATAAACATAAATCCACTCAATCTTCCAAAGTAACAGAAAAGAAGTAGACCTTATCACTACCTACCACTTAGAGTAGGGGAGAAATAGTACACATGGCCAAATAATCACAAAGAAAAAAAGAACTAATTTAGTTAAATTTTAAAAATCTCCATGAGATTCTTTGTCTGGCAAACTGGGTGTTTGGGCCTGCCCAAGTTTCTCCTATATGGCAGAAATACCCTGAAGGTGAAACTTAACTCTGATAATAGCATTTGGACTCCCAGAGCCAGCCATGAGTTATGCAAAACAGCCAAGCAATAGAAATATATGGATATACCTTTGAATCTGGAGCTCCAGAACTTGGTGCTACTCACAATGACTTCACCGTAAATCATACTATCATGTACTTCCCCCCCTTGATCCCTTCTGACTGCAACGTGCAAAGAAGGCTAGGAATTTCTTAAGCCAAGGAAAATAGTAGTGTATCCACCAGGATTTTCTAGAGGACAACACTCACTCTACTTTGGGCCCTTAGGCCAACAACCCACAGGGAAAAATTGGAGCATCAATATACAGGTCTTTGACAGAATATTACCCTCCTCTGGGACATTGAACAATTATAACACTCTACCATCTAAAAAAAAAAAAAAAGAAAGAAAGAAAAACGTCACATAATGTTGAGAAAGCAACAGGCAGCCTAAAAAAAAATCCCCTCTCCTCAAAAACAAACAAACAAACAAACAAACCATATTGCAAACCCAATGATTACCCCATACACAGAGAATCAGAAGAACTATATTGGTGCAGAGTTATTTGAACACCTACAGAAGAAGATGCAAATGATGGAAGAAACAGTGGAATCCATTAAGAAAGTGAACACGCCGTAGAAAGGGAACCAGAAGAACTATTTCAGTGAGGATCAAATTGAACAACTACAGAAGAAACTGCAAAAGATAGAAAAAAGAATTGAAACTCAGAACTTAAAAAATCATCACACAAAAAAAGAGAATATACAGCCAGCACTGTATTGGAAATAACAGAAATGCATGAAAATGCAGTCTAGAATATTAAGACCAACCAAAATGACAGAAGTGTCCAACATGCTGGAGGGACAAAAAAGTAGAACAGAAGAGATAGAACACAGAGTCAGGGAGCTAGAAGAAAATCGCCTCAATGCAATCATACTAGAAAAAAATCAAAGATGAAGCATAAAGAAAATGAACAAAATATTAAAATCATATGGGATGATATCAAAAGGAATAGCATATTTATGATTGGAATACCAGAACATGAATTGTTGTTGTTATGTGCCATCAAGTCACCTTCAACTCATAGCAACCTTAGGTAGAGAAGCTGTGAAGCCTGCCCTGTTCTAAGCCAGTCTCATTGATTACAACACACCTATCCCTTAGCCCCAGTTTTTGTATCAATCCATCTCATCTGCGGTCTTCCTCTCCTGCACTGTTCCTCCACCCTTCTGAGCATGATGTCCTTCTCCAAGGATCAGTCCCTTCTGGCCATGTGCCAAAGTATGTGAGACAGAGAGTCAAAATCCTAACCTCCAAGGAGAAACTTTATTTTACACTCTCTAAGACAGACAGACCTACTTGCTTTTTTTGTTTGTTTGTTTGTTTGTTTTGTCATCCATGATATGTTCAAGGCTCTTCGCTGGCACCACAACTCATAAAAGCATCGATTCTCCTTTTGTCATCCTTCGTCATTATCCAGTTCTCTGATGCATAACAAGTAATTGCAAAGATCATGACCTAGATTTGTTGTTGTTGTT
>NW_006399941.1:780346-782854 GCF_000299155.1 Elephantulus edwardii | reverse complement strand
TAGGAAGAAGAATTGGCCATCAACTTCCAAAATACATTAGGTCTTTGAAAACTCTATGTACAGAACATGAGAGAAACAGGGAAATACTGCTGACAAAATTATGGAAGAGGTAGGAGAAGAAAACTAGTCGTTTTGTCCTCCAGATTTCTTGACAACTTGGTGAGCACATCTAGGGCAGCATCCTTTTGCTGAAATAGATCAGTTGGTATACTGTTAATTCAAGGGGACTTGGTTTTTGCCAGTTCTTTCAGAGCAGATTGAACTTCTTTGATAATCACAGGCTCTTGCTTCATGAAATACTTCTGTCTGCCAATTCCTTTTTAGTACAAGAACTCTGAATATTCTCTCCATCTTCTTTTAAAACTTCCTGGATCATTTAATATTCTGCCCAAAGCAACTTTAAGTATTACAATTCGAGACTTGAATTTGTTCTTCAGTTCCTTCAGCTTAAGACATGCTGAGTGAGTTTGGCCCCTTTGATTTTTGACTCCAGCTCTTTGGAGTTCTTTGTATTATAATACTTTACTTTGTCTTCCTGCGCTGTCCTTTGAAATCTTCTGTTCAGCTCCTTAATGTCTTGGTTTTTTCTCCCCTTGCTTTGGCTGCTCAGTGCTCTGGTACAATATTCAGAGTCTCTTCTGACATTTGTTTTGGCCTTTTCTCCATCCTCTGTCATTGTAATGACCTTTTTCATTCTTCCTGGATGATATTCTTTATATCCTCCCACAACTCATCAAGTCTTCGCTCATTAGTTTTTAAGGTCTCAGGTGTGTTCCTGAGATGATTTTGAAATTCAGATGAGATAGACATAAGGTCATATTTTGGTTCTCATGGACTTGATTTAATTTTCCTTAGCTTCAGCTTGAACTTGCATATGAGTAGTTGGTGGTCTGATCCACAATCAGCACCTGGCCTAGCTTTCACAGCTGATATTGAGCTTCTCCAGTGGTTCTTTCTACAGATATAATCAATCTGATTCCTATGCATACCATCAGGTGAAATCCATGTGTATAGCTTGTGTTCATGTTTCTTATAAAATGTATTTGCAATGAATAAATTGTTAATTTTGCAAAATTCTATAATTCGATCTACAGCTTCATGTCTATCACCAATTTCACATTTTCCAGCTACTGATCCTCCTCTCTTCCCAACTTTTGCATTCCAGTAACCTATTATTATTAATGCATCTTGATTGCATGTTTGATCGATCTCTGACTGAAAAAATTGGTAGACACCTTCAATTTCCTCTTCTTTGGCTCTGGTTGTGGGTGCATATATCTGAACGACAGTGGTATTTACTGGACTTCCTTGTATGCATATGGCTAGAATACTAAAAAAAGCATAGAAAAAAAACAGAAAAATCAGAATAAGTTCAGTTTTCTCCGCAAAAACTATGCAATAATGAAGACAATAGGATGGCATATACAGAAGCTGAAAGAAAACAATTGCCATCTGAGTAAACATATTCTTGAAATATGAAGGAGAAATTAGGTCATTCTCACAGAAAAGAAGGAACTTAAGGAATTTGTGAAAACCAGAAAAATCCACAAGAACTTTTAAGGGAAGTTCTTTTCACAGAGACACCAAGGAAACATGGAGGGGCCATAGTAATATGAAACAATAACAAAAGAAACACAGCAAAAATGACAACAATAAAGTCTGGCCTGTCAATAATCCCAGTTAATGTGAATGGTCTAACTGCGCTAAGCAAGAGAAATAGAGTAGCAGAATCGATAAAAAAAACAAAGTTTATCAGCATGTTTTCTATATGAGACACATTTGAGACATTAAGAGAAATATAGACTCAAAATCAAAGGCTGGAAAAACTATACCAGGTAAATATCATCCTCATAAAAACGGTAATGAAAATACTGATTACTGATAAAAAAGACTTTAGGATGAAGACCACCTTAAGAGATTAGGAAGGACACTATATAATGATTGAAGGCAGAGTAGATCAAGAAAACATAGCATTGGACAATATCTTTGCACCAAGTGATAGATCTGTAAAATACATAAAACAGAAGTTAACAGACTTGAAGAAAGAAATAAGCAGCACTACATAGTAGCAATAGACTTTAAAATACCACCTTAAACAAAAGATAGGTCAACTTAAACAAAACTTAGCAAAGATACAGAAGATCTAAACAATCAGCAAACTCTATCTAGTGAAACAAAACTTAGCAAAGATGCAGAAGATCTAAACTAAACCATCAGCAAACTCTATCTTGTGAATGCATTCAGGGCACTGCACCCAACTGAAAGTCAATTTACTTTCTTCTCAAGCGTACATGGTACATTTTCCAGAATTTTTCACATATTAGGGTACAAAGAAAGTCTCAACAAATTAAAAAAAAATTGAAATAATAAAAAGTATCGTCTTAGATAACAATACTATAAAACTAGAAATTGATGACAAGAGGATAAACCTTATAAAACCATTCATGTTGTTGTTGTTATGTGCCATTGAGTTGACTCTGACTCATAGTCACCCTATGGACAACAGCT
>NW_006399941.1:772441-779961 GCF_000299155.1 Elephantulus edwardii | reverse complement strand
CATCTTAGTCTCTAGGCTGATATTATTGCTCTTCAGTACTCTGGGGAGGTCCCTGACAAGAGATTTTTCCCAATGTAATTTGTCTTTTGATTTCCTGACTGTGGGTGTGAAGAAAGTTGATTGTGGAACCAAGCAAGTTGAAGTAGTTAATAATCTACTCTCTTCACTGTCTATCATGATGCTGCCAATAGGCCTGGTGATGAAAATCTTTGTTTTCTTGATGTTGAGATTAAATCCATATTGAAGGCTGCAGTTCTTGACCTTCTGCAACAAATGACTCAAGTCTTTCTCAGTGTCGGCAAGCAAGGTTGTATCATCTGCATAATATAGGTTATTTATGAAAATTACCCATAAGGAAAATGAAATAATATCCTGTTAGTACATAATTGGATTTCAGAAGAAATAAAAATTAAATAAAAAAAAAGTTCCTTGGCACAAACTAGAATAAAAAAAAACCAACATATGAAAACCTCTTGGATACAATTAAGGCAGTCTTCAGAGGCAGTTTGTAGAAAGAGACAAACATAAAAAAAGAAGAAAGAAGCAAACTCACTAATCTAACAAAACACCTCCATCAAGTAGAAAAAGAACAACAGTCTAATGGAAATTATAAGAACAAGAGTCAAAATCAGTGAGAGAGAAAACAGAAAAACAATTTAAATCATCAAGAGGACCAGGAGCTGGGTTTTTTAAAGGGTCAATAAAACTGACAAATCACTGCAATTGTAACAAAAGAGAAAAATGAGGAGGAAGAGGAAGAGGAAGGAAGAGGAGGAGGAGGAGAAGAAGAATAAGGAGGAGGAGAAGGAGAAGAAGGAAAAGAAGAAGCCGAAGAAAGAGAAAAAGGAGAGAAGAAGAAGAAAGAAGGAGAAGAAGAGAAGGGGAGGGGAAGGGGAAAGGGAAAAGAAAGTAGAAGGGGAAGGGGGGGAAGAGGAAGAGGAAGGGGAAGGGGATGAAGAGGAGGAGGAGGGAAGACACAAAAACTCAATAAAGAAATTATGCTGTTGATTGCAATTGAGCCAAAAACGACTCATAGGGACTCTATGAACAAAAGGCCTGGAGCCTTTCTGTAATGATTTACATTTATCAAAGTTCACAGAATTTCCAAAGGCATATTGCTTAGGAAATGAATGCAACTCATGCTTCCAATGAAATTAAATTTATAATATTATAAAAAATCTGTACTCTAATAAATTTGAAAACCTAGAGAAAGTGGACAAATTCCTTGAAACTCACGCTTTACCCAGATTGATATGGACAGATGTAGAATGCTTGAACAAGACCAATCACAAAAGAAGAAAAGAAGAACAGATCATAAAAATACTCCTCCACAAAAAAGTTCTGGACTAGATGACTTCACAGCTGCATGCTACCAAACATTCAGAGAAGATCTATCAACAATTTCACTTACATTTAAAAAAAAAATTGAAAAAGGAAGAACACTCCCATAGTCATTCTTTGAAACAAGCATAACCCTAATACCCAAACCAGACGAAGATATTAATAAAATAAAAGAAAACTACAATCCAAATATAGCATGAATATTGATACAAAAATTATTAACAAAATCCTGGCCAAAGGAATCCAACAGCACATCAAAAAAATTATTCATCCTCTTCAACAATTTAAATCCTCCCAGAAGAGCTCAGGGTGAGCATTAACAATATTGGTAAGTATATTCATTTTCTCCTGGACACAAGAGCCTATTATTTGGTCCTAAAAGCCTTCTGAGGTCCCAACTCTTCTCACTATTTCTTAGTTGATGGAATTGACGGAAAACCTCATAAGCAGTTCCTTACTTCACCTCTGCCTTGCATGCACACTTCCGAGTTGTATAACAACCTAGTGGTAGATGGAATTTGCTCCAGGACTTAAGAACAATAAATGACATAGTTGAGCTTCACATCTTGTGGTTCCTAACCTTTATACTATAATAAACGAAGTGCTAGTCAATACGCCTTTTATTTTAAGAACTACCTTCCCTCTGTAACTTGATTTGTGCCACTATTAGAACCTCTACTTGGAATATTATTGCTTTTTAATTTTTGACTCATGTACTTTTAACTTGTTTGTTAAACTTGTGTCTTCTAGGCTGCAACACTTCCATGATACATCTTCAAGGATATGAACATGTATGGCTAAGCACAATTTATAACAGTACATCTAAATTCCAAAATCAATCTCCATAATAGTCTATGTGTTTCCTACTGCCAAAGGGGCCCTTTAGAGTAGTGAGAGAAGATCTTCACCCTGAAACCTACAGCGTCCCTTTTCAGCCATCTCCCCTTTTCCTTATGAATCAGGGTGAAGTCTCTCTCAGGGAGGAGTGACAGGGAATGGCAAAGGACACACTGACAAAGGAGATTAATCAGAACTGGTTTTGACAAGCACTGTGAAAATGCGACAATTAAAACAGACTTTCAAGGGGGAAAAAAGAGGAATGAACTGGAGGGGGGAGGGTAGAGAAAATAGTGCAGCAATGAATGAATGGAAACTCAAAATCTCTGTAAATGTTCATTAAAATTAATAAAATTTAATAAAAGATAAATAAATAAATTAATTAAGAAATTATTCATCATAACCAAGTGGAATTCGTAACACATATGCAAGGATTATTCAATATAAGAAAAATAATCAATGCACTTTATCACATTAGCATAGCAAATAACGAAAAACACATGATTCTTGCAATTGATGTAGAAAACGCTTTTGACAAAATCCAACACCCCTTCTTTGCTAAAGCACTGAGCAAAATAGGAGTGAAAGGGAATTTCCTCAACATTGTGAAAAGTATATACATAAATCTAAGATCCCATGTATTCTCAGTGGAGAAAGATTATAAGAATTCTCTTTGCTAGCAGGATCAAGGATGCTGGCTCTCATCAATCCTATTCAATATTGTATTGGAAGTACTTGATAGTGCAATACTACAAAAGAAGAAAATAAAAGGCATCCACATCAACAAAGAGGTGGTTAAACTGTTAATATATGCGGATGAAATGACTGTATACACAGGAAACCCAAAGGACTCAATAAAAACCTGTTAGAGCTAGTGGACAGGATATAATATTAATATACAAAAGTCAGTGGAATTCCTTTCCAGTAACAAAAAAACAAAAACAAAAACAAAACCACAGAGAAAGTAAGCAAAAAACCCAACATGTTTACAATAGCCAACCACAAATCGAGAGATTTAGGAATAAACCTCACTAGAGACACAAAAGATCTTTACAAAGAAAACTACAAAACACTTCTGTGATAAACAATAAGAGACCTAAATAAATGGGAAAATGTCCCCTGTTCATGAATAGGAAGATTTCTATATAGTAAAACTGGCAATCCTACCAAAAGCAATCTACATGCTTAGTGCACTTATGATATCAAATTAATTTTTCAAGGAGCTGGAAGAGACAAGTGTCAAGTTTGTTTTGAGGAAAATTGGCAAAACACTTCTGAAAAAAAATGAAATCAGAGGCATAGTACATTCTGATATCAAAACCTACTACACAGCTGTAATAATACAAACAGCGTGATATTGGTACAGTGATAGACACACAGACCAATGGGATAAAGTTGAGAACCCAGAAACGGAACTACCTTTGGTGAACTAATATTCAACAAGGAATCAAAATCTATAATATGGAGAAGTGACAACATTTTCAAAAATGGTGCTGGCAAAATTGGACTACTACTTGCAAAATTGAGATTGTTAACAGCTTTAGTTTGCTTGGCTCCACAATCAACACTGTTGGCACCAGCAGCCAGGAAATTAAAAGATATATTGAGATAGAAAAGTTTGCTGTTAGGAACTTTTCTATAGTACTGAAAAGCAATGATGTCACTGTGGAGACTAAGGTGCAACCGATACAGGCCATGGTCTTTGCAATCACTTGCTATGTGTCAGAGCGCTGAACAATGACTAGGGATGATAGAAGAATTGATGCTTTTGACCTGTGGTGGTGGAGAAGGGTATTGAATATACCACGGACTGCTAAGAAAACAACTAGGTTTAACCTAGAGAGGGTTAAACCATGCTGCTCCTTGGAGGCAAAGCTTCTGAAACTTCTTCTGACATATTTTGGACATGTTGCAAGGAAGGATAAATCCTTGGAGAAAAAATGTCTTGATTGGGAGTGTGGAGAGACAGCACAGGAGAGGAAGACTCTCTATGAGGTGGATTGATTCAGTGACTGGGGTACTGGGAGTAGGTGTGTCAGAGATAATGAGATTGGTCCAGGATAGGGTAGAGGTTAGGGCTGTTGTACATAGGGTCGTTATGAGTCATAGGTGACTTAACGGCATGTTACACCAACTACAACTACAATGGTAAGGTATATAGAAACAGTGGCATTATCTTCATTTTCTAAACGTAACGTTGTTATTGTTAGATTCTGTAAAGTACAACTCAGAAGAATAATTGATGCCTTTGAATTAGGGTTTGGAAAGGAGGACTGAATATCTCATGGATTGTCAAAAGAACAAACATTAAAAAAGATAAAAAGAACAAACAAGCCTCAGAGAAAGTGAAACCAGAACATTCTGTGGGAGCAAGAAGACAAAGGTGACCTCTACAATTTTGGGCATACTATTAGGAAAGGTTATTCTTTGGGAAGGGATATAACGCTTAGAATGGTGGAGGGTTGGTGAAAGAGAGGAAGATCTTCAACGGATGGATTGATACAGTGACTCCTGCAATGGGGTTTAAGTACGTCAGAAATTATGACGGTGGCACAAGATAGGACAGGGTTCAGATCTGTTGTTCATACGCTTGCGGTGAGTTATACTAAACATTATGGCTTCTAAAATTTAGTTTCACAAATGAAAGAAGATAGGTCCTGTTTGGTTTGTATATTCAAAACTACGTCAAAGTAGAAGGTGGGTTAAACCCCTTTCTGACACTGGAGAACTACACATGAAATCATTCCTAAGAGCCCAAACTGGACATATTGATGGTGAGTTGGTCTGCTGGCCTTACACAGCAGAGTAGAGATGCCCACAGGAGCTCCAAGGCTGTAAATCTTCAACAAAAGGACATCCCCACCTCTTTATTTGGGGGAGTGGCTGATGGGTTCAAAATGTCAATCTTTCAGTTTTCAGTTGAGTACTTGACACTGCATCACCAGAGTTCCTGAAATATTTTATAAAGCATATTAATTGAAAGCTATCTGATAAGGAATAGAAAATGGACTATAGTTAATCGCCAAAAATCTCCACCAAGCATTTTAGAAACACAGATAGTGTCACTTGAGCTCTTATGGAGAAGAAATAAATCCATAGCTACAGAGTTTCAAGTGCCAGTATATTTGAGAAAATTGTCACTTCCAGATCGAGGATGGTATTTGGCACATGGTGTGACATATGTCATCTTCACTCCAAGCAGTTTCCTATGCATATGGTCCCTCTAGCTAGCGGAGCCCAGCCACAGCCGGTTTTATCAATAGTGAAGACACCCAGACTGAAAAGAATCTGGCGTTAAATAGGATCAATTTATTCTCCACCAAGAAGGCAGTATAATTCATAAAGACACTGTTTTCCTTAAGTAATTATTGTGACACACACTGTGTACTGGTGTATAGAATGGTTCCCTCTCTACTTACTACCAGTTGTAGTGCAAAAAAGGAGTTTACAAGTGTTCACGAAACAGTGATTTGCTATGTATGAGTTCTATATATAGCTAACCTTAAAATAACTTGCTTCATACTTTAATATAGTTTATAGTATTTTTTCTAATGGAAAAAATTGGAAGCCTTATTAGTTATCAACAGCAATGTAATGATGCAACTTTCAAAAAGGGAGACACATTCCTTGATTGTATCTGACTGTTCCATTAAACTAAAATCGTGTAAGGAGCTAATAAGCAAAGGCAATATGTTGCATTAAGCTGAGTTCCTTCGTTTTTAATGGGTTTTTAAATGAAAAGAATGTGGTACATATTTGTGAATTCTATTTTGATTATTTGCTTTCTTGAAAAAAAGTACAGGAAGGTAATTTTAGAAAAGAACATAAACCATGATTTAAATGCTCTTCTAAGAGGGGGAGAAAATATTTTGTAAAGTACATTTTACTCCTTATGGAAAATAAATTTTTATAGACTTTAAGAAAACCTACCACTCAACTCCAAAGACTATTTTTAAATATTGGAAAGGATGGCAGAATTGTTTTGAATTTCAATAAAGAGAATTCAGAAATGACCAGCTCAGGAAATGAAAACTATCATTTTCTTGAAGAAATACTTCCTCATACGGCTAAAGAAAATTTTCATCACAGAATTTGAAAGAACACTTTAGAACTTTGGCCTGTACTCTGTGGAATTAAAGTCAGAGAGCATTGGTAAATTTCAGTGCTAAGTTTCCTATGGCAGTGCCTTACTTAGGACAGGTTCTCCACAAACAAGAGACATTTACTACATCTCTCTGATTCCTTCTGGCCAAGTTCAATGACTGCCAAAAGCCTTATCTTAGAGAGGCTAGCTCTTCTCCTTATTGATGTGTGGGTGAATAGTGACCCCCTTTGAAATTAGGAATGACCATACTTGAGAAAAAAAACAAAACACAAAAAAACCCCCAAAAAACAAACAAAAACAAACTGCCAAGAGATCACACAACTCTGTCTTGGAGGAAGTGTGAGAACTATGCTCCTTAGAGGCAAGGCTGGTAGAACTTCAGCTCACATGCTTTGAGCGTGTTGCCAGGAATGGCCAGTCCTTCAAATACGATAACATGTTGGGAAATGTGGAAGGTCAGAGAAAGAGAATATCCCTAACAAGAGACTGTAACAATGAGTTTGAGCATATCAAATATTGTGAGATTGGTGCAGGATAGGGTAAGAATCTCACCTATTGTTCATAGAGTTGCTATGAGTCATGGGTGACTCAGTGGCACCTAACAACAACAAGCATGCTTTGGCCAATGAGCTGTGGTCGGAGGTAATGTATCACTTCTGGAAAAGTGCTTTAAAAGATAAGGATCTTTTGTGAAAAAAAAAATGTATTCAAAAGTTGTAAATAAATCAGTATAAAATAAAAAAAGTAAAAAGGGGAAAAAATACTGACAAACAAAAAAAGCTACCCCTCTGCTATGTTCTTATTCTTTCTTCCACAATAATGGGTTTTTCTCTTTACTGTTGAATGTCTGCTTGGGTCTTAGAAGGAAGGCACTTAGAACTCTTCAACATTAGCACACAGCATATGTGAAAAGTAGGCTTTAGTTATTATAAGTGATTAAGATAGAAAAAATTGTTAATTACTTTAACATAATGCTGCATATCTTTACTCATTTATTAAAAACACAAGGGACAGCACACCATCCAGAAACAAAGCAGCTACTATCCAAGGACAGAAAAATTACTAAAAGTAATATATCATAGGCTATTTGCTAAGGAGATTTCTTACCAAATAAAGAAATAGAATAGACAAAGTGGAAAATTAATCCGTTAAATTTTTTTTTTAAATTTTCTTAGTTTTAATGAACATTTACAGGGATTTTGGGTTTTCATTCCTTCATTGCTGCACCATTCTCTCC
>NW_006399941.1:758672-770099 GCF_000299155.1 Elephantulus edwardii | reverse complement strand
AAGTGGAAGAATATCCCTTGCTCATGGATAGGAAGACTCAATGTTGTGAAAATGGCAATACTACCAAAAGCAATTTACACATTTAATGCAATCCCAATACAAGTACCAACCCCATTCTTCAACGAGATGGAAAAGGCAATCTCCAATTTCGTATGGAATGGAAAAAAGCCCTGAATAATCCGTTAAATTTATTTTAATGTTGTTTTTGCTGTTATATGCCGTAGCACCACCTGTGACTCATAGTGACACTATCTATGTACAACAGATCTGAAGTCTATCCTGCCCTAAGCCAATAACACCGATTCTGACACACTAACCCCCATTGCCCTAGTTATTGTATCAATACATCTCATTTGGCGTCTTTCTCTCCCGCTCTGTCCCTCTACCCTTCTGAGCATGATGTCCTTCTCCAAGGACTGGTCCTTCATGGCCATGTGTCCAAAGGATGTGAGAGGGAGCTTCAAAATCCTAGCTTCGCAGGAGAAACTTAGTTTAACTCTCTCCAACACAGACCTATCATTTTCTTGGCCATTCATGGTATGTATGCTCAAGACTCTTCTCCGGCACCTCAACTTAAAGGCATCTATTCTTCTGTCATCCTTAGCCATTGTCCAGCTCTCTGATGCATAGCAAGTATATCATATGTAACCTTAGGGTGTAGTATATAGTTTATCTCTGTTTCTACATTTTTAAACTTTATTAGCTAGCAGTCAGCAAACTTTTCCATGGGGAGGTGCCCTGCTAACCCAAAGGTGACATCTTTCTGGTGGTTTAAATTCACCAGTGTTCCCATGGGAATTGCAGCCTCTGAAAGTCCATTGAAGGATGTACTATCAATCATTCTTAATTGACAGCAATGAGAGTTTCGTTTTTTGTTTGTTTTTTTTAGATTGACATAAAAAAAACAACAACTTATGTTTTGTGGGTCATACGATTTTTATCACATTCAATACTCAGGGAATCCTGAAATAACCCTAAACCAAAAATAACCTATTGCATTTAAACTCATTCCTTCACATGACAACCCGCCATGGGGTTTCCAAGTCTGCACATCTTAATGGGAGCAGACTGTCTTATCTCTCTCTCTCCCTCTGAGTGACTGGCACATTTGAACCTATGATTTTCCCATTAACAGCACAACACTCTAACCACCATGCCAACAGGGCTCATTGAAATAGTCCTAGGAAGTACATAAAAAGAAAACAGGAATTGCTGTGTTTAAATCAAACTTAATAAAAACAAGTAGAAAGCTTGATTTGGTCTGTGGACCTAGTCTGCCTCCCCATTATTAGAGAACATTTTCAGAGTTCCCGTTCTTGGTATTGGGTGCTACCTAGTTGATTTTGACTCATAGTGACACTCTCAGAAGACACCTGTCCTCTAGGTTGTCCTAAGCTGTAATTTTTAGGGGAGAGGATCACCAGGTCTTTTCTATCATCAGACAGCAGCTTGCTTTGGACCAATAACTTGTTAGCAGAAAGTGCATAACTACTGTGCCGTCAGAGCTTGTAGACCCTAGGACATTTATGAGATTGTCATTTGCCTTTGTAAGCATGTGAAAGCAGGACCATAAAGAAAGAAGACAGCAGAGGACTTGATGATATGTTATAAATCGATGTTGGAGTGCTGCTTGGAGGCAAAGATGGTGATTTCATCTCACATGTTTTGGGTGTGTTAGTGGAAGGGGGCAGGTGCTGGAGAGGGGAGTCATATTTGGTAAAGCAGGTGGTGAGCAAAAAAAGAGGCAGCCCTTCCAAGAGATGGATAGATCCAGTGAATAAAACAATGAACCCAAGCACAGCAACACCGGTAAAGATGGGCAGATCTAGGCAACATTCAGTTCCGTTGAATGAGTAGGAACTGACTTGAAGGCAACAACAATTTACTTATATCTCTTATAGTTTCTTATGACATCCATGCAATGCATGAATTCTTGTACTTAAAAACTACTTCAGCTGGGTGTATGATCTGGCTGGCAAAATCAGTGTGAATATTAGAGAATTTTTTCCTATATTATTGGGTGCCATTCCGTTAATTGCAACTCAGAGATTCCATGTGCCACTGTAAAATGTTCCTACAAGATTTCCCAATCTGCCATCCATATGGAAGCATATCACCACGTCTTTCTCTCAACAAATCACTGAGTGTTTTTCAATCATCAACACTTTGGTTAACAACTGATCACTTAACTGCTGTGCCACCAGGGCTCCCTACTATGCAGTCGGAAGAGTTCAGATTCAATTTAGAATTTACTAAATCACATGAGCTTTAACTGGATGCGTTCTTCTGTCTTAATTGCTGAGGTCAGGTCAGTGACGTGCGTTGCGACAAGAGGTTCCTTTAAAGCCTCCAAGTCAGTTTGCAGAAGAGCAAGCTCTTGCTAGGCCTGCAACCTGGGCCTCTTGGCACTGGCCCAGTTCCATTGCATTTCCATCATGATACAATGACTTCCAAATGAACCGAGCACATTCAGAAAGATTAGGCCAAGAATTTTAAGCATGTTTTCTGGACTTTATTTAAAGACTGTGAAAACTAATTTTACTTAATATTCAATAGAACATGTGTTAAATGAATATATGGGAATACACACAAAGTGTATTAAGTTCCAGTTTGAAGGTTTTGGTTTTTTTTTTTCAAGGTATGGGGGAAAGGAAGATGTGGAGTATGCTATTAACCTAATTTATGATGTTTACTTATTCCTACCTATCTGACTAATGTGCCTTTTGTTCTCTTTATAATTCTTAGTTTCTATCTACTACCTCTTTCCCCCCAAGAGCTGCAAACATTAGCTGATTAATACTCAGTCTTCTTAGCTGCTGCGATCAGTGGAGGTAATCTCTCATAGCACACTGATATCTAAATCAACATAATATATCTAAATCACCTTTGCTAATCTGCTGGAATTTGCTTATCCTCCCTGAGTTTATATCTTGACTACAACAGTATGTTTGGAAAAAGAAGTTCCTAGAACATAAAGATAGGAGAATACAATTCTATAAAAGAGAACGGGCTTTACTTTTGCAGTCCAGAAGGATTCATCAAAGTCTTTTAAAAGTTTTCTTCTCCTTTTTCCTCCCTCTCTCATTTGTTCTGTTTTGGTTATCCACAAGCAGGTTTTTCTATATACAAAAAACCAATGTATCCATCCATTTTGCCTTATCTTTCACACGCTTTATTTCTCTATGCCCGATAAATGTGTCCGAAGAAGAACCAGACATTCGAGGCTAGAAAAAAGTATGTTATGGAAAGCTCTCTGATAGTTACACATTCGTTTGTCATTAAAAGTGTTGTTAGATTTCTATTATGGAGTAACTAGATTGTTAGTGGCAGCCAACTCTTGACTACTTGTACACTGTGTAGATTCTCTCTTCATATCACTCACCAAAAATGGAATTTGCTTACTGTGAATAATTCCCCTGCCTCCCCATGTATCTCAACCCCTGCCAAAGATGTTTGGCTCCTAGTTCCAAAAACCTATGAACAAGTCACCTTATATAACAAAAGGGAACTCTGGGGGCTTCGTCTGTAGCAAGTTGCACTGCAAACTCACAGGTTGCATGTCTCCAGTGGTTCAAATCAGCATCTCTACTGGAGAAGGTTGAGCAGTGACCTCCCATTGATTCAGAGCCTTGGATACCTGATGGAGAGGTCACCATGAGTTGGAACTAATTGAATGGCAGTATGTGAGTGATATATCAGAAAGACATGACAGATGTGATCAAATTCAAGAAAAACCAAATCGTCTGCCATTGCATAGATTCCCACTCAGGCTCTGTGGTGGTGCTCTAGGTAAAAGCATCCCCACGCTAACAAAACAAAGCGAAGCGATTTGAAACTACCAGCTACTTCATGGGAGAAGCATGAGTGGTTCTGATCTCATATTGATTTGTAGTCTTAGAAATTCTCTGGGGAGTTCTAGACTGTACTGCAGGGTCAGTAAGAGTCAGAAAGTTCAAGGAAGGTGAGGCGATAATATTGACTTTATAGGTGGTCCAAAGTGATCACAAGGGTCCTCCCAGGTGCAAGGCTGTCAGATTAGAGTCAGAGGAGAAAAGGACACGTAGAGATGAAACCAGAGGATGGAATGGTGGTGCACTTTGAAGGTGGAGGAGGGGACTATTAATCAAGGAATGCAGACAGCGTATAGCAGCTGGGAAAGATTCTTCCTTGAAGCCCATGAAAAGAACACACTCTTGCCAGCACCTTGATTTTAGGCTTCTGCCTTCTAAGACTGTATGAGACTAATAGGAAACCATTAGAATTACCTTCTTGGATTATCGAGGAATGAAACAGTCTGTTTAAATCAGAATGAGTCTCTCCAAGAGAAAGAATCGGTTTCTGTTTCTTCAACACTAGGTCATGTGCGTTGGTAAAATGAAAATGTGTCATGGATTATTTGTCACATTGTCTCTGTTTTCCCTTTGGGATAATTACAAGAAATTTTACTGATGTTAGACTAGTCTTCCATTTGCTCCGACTGCTCTGCAGTTTGTTCTGGTGATTTTATTTCCTTGCTTTCCATGAAATGCGAGGACCGCTGTAGGGAAGTGAGAAGCTGGCCTACATTAGCTGGAGCTTTCACAGCTTGGAGAAGGAGTAGGCGTGTGGGCTTGCTTCCAATTAGGTACAGAGAGTGTCCCCATTTTTCCCAGGGACATTTCACCTGCATGGCCTGAGGTGGGGCCAGGGGCCAAAACACAACAAGGGAAACAAAAATATCTTGCTAGAAACTAATTGGAAGAGAGAATAGAAAAAGAGAGGAACAACTCCACCTCTTTCCTTACTCAGGCAGCTTGTGAACGGCAATCATTAAACTAACAACTTCACTTTATAATCAAGTAGTTTTTTAAATTGGCCAAGATGCAAAGGACTCACAAATAAACCAAAAACAAACAAAAAAACCCAAACTCCCACACTAGGCATAGAATTGTCTAGATCTTTTAATAATAAACCTGAAAAAGTGTTCTGCTACTTGCTGGAGGAACTCACAGATAACTCCCCCCCCCCCCAATAGATTGTTGACCATAAATAGTAAAAAGTCTTTGAAGAATCAGCCAGCAGTTACTGTCATTTGATTGTACCTATTATAAAGTTGGTCTTATATTTGATTAAGCCCAGAAGGAATGTCTTTCTTGAACCACTGACAGCTCCCATGTTTAATTAACAATCAGTTGTGGGCTGTTTGGTCTTTTTGGCCTTTGGTGAAACCTGTATCTAGACCAGAAGGCTGTTGTGCAAAGAGAGCATGGGACCACTACATGGTTTAAAATTACGAACGGAGTGTGTCAGGGTTGTATTCTCTCTCCGTACCTATTCAATCTGTATGCTGGGCAAATTATTTGAGAGGCTGGATTCTAGGGAGAGGAGTGTGGTGTCTGGATTGGAGAGAGACTAATCAGTATCCTGTATTATGCAGCTAACACAACCTTGCTTGCTAAAAGTGAAGAGGATTTGAGGCATTTGGTGCAGAAGATCAAAGAATACAGTCTTCAATATGGAGTGCATCTCAACATCAAGAAAACAAAGATTCTTACCACTGGACCAATGGATAACATCATGATGGATGGTGAGGAGGTTGAAACTGTCAACAACTTTATCTTACTTGGATCCACGGTTGGATTCTTGGTATCAGCAGTCAGGAAATCAGGAGAAAGTTTGCACTTAGGGATCTTTTCAAATTATTAAGGAGTAATGATGTCAATTTGGTACCAGCAGTCAGGAAATAAAGAAATGCATTGCATCGGGCAAGTGTGCAGTTAGGGACATCTCCAAATTATTGGGAAGTAATCATGTGAGTTTGACCACTAAGATGCCTGTGAGTCAAACCATGATATTTCTGATCACTTGCTATGCATCTGAGAGCTGGACAATGAATAAAGATGCCTGTGAGCTGTGGTGTTGGAGAATAGTACTGAGCATCACATAGACTCTCAAAAAACCAAAACCAAAACAAAAACAAAAAAACAAAAATACAAACCAAACAACCAAAACCAAACCAAACAAAAATGTCTTGGAGAGGGTCCAGCTAGAGTGTTCTTTGGTAATAATGATGAGGCTTTCCCTCAAATACTTCAAGCATGTTGTTAGGAGGTGCTATAACTTGGAGAGGGACATGATGTTTGGAAGGGTGGGAGGTCAGTGAAGGAGAGAAAGACTTCAACCAAGTGAACTGATACAGTGACTGCTGTAATGGGCTCCTGTGTATCAGGAAGTGTGAGGATGACACAGGATAGAACAGGGTTCAGATCTATTGCTCATTGGGTCTCTGAGTCGTACTTGACTTGGTGGCACCTAACAATAACAATGTTCACTACTGAAAATATTTATACTTCTAGTCTAATTTTCTTGCTCGCTGAAACTGACAAAGACTTGAAAAGCTTGTTGCAGAAGGTCAAAGACTGCAGACTTCAATATGGATTGAAACTCAACATCTAGAACACAAAGATTCTCATTACCGGGTCAACTGGCAGCAACATGCTAGACGGTGAAGAGACTGAGATTGTTAACAGCTTTGCTTTGCTTGGCTACATAATCAACACTCTTGGCACCAGTGGTCAGGAAATTAAAAGACAAACTGCATTGGGAAAGTCTTCTGTTAGGGACATCTCCAGAGTTCTGAAGAGCAACGACATCAGTCTGGACGCTTGACTCACAGTCTGAGACTAAGGTGTGCTTGATCCAGGTCATAGTCTTTGCAAATACTTGCTATACTTCACAAGAGCTGGACAATGACTAAGGATCATATAAAGAGAATTGATGCCTTTGTGCTGTGGTGCTGAAGAAGAATATTGAGTATACCATGGAATGCTAGAAGAATAAGTAGATTCTCCCAGAGAGGGAAAAACCAGGCTGCTCCTTTGAGGCAAGGATTCTGTAGCTGCATCTGACATACTTTGGACATGTTGCAAGGAAGGACTGGTCCTTGGATAGGGACATCATGCTTGGGAGGGTGGAGGGGGAGCACAAGAAAGGAAGACCCTCGATGAGATGGATTGACTCAATGACTGGGGTAACCGGGATAGATAGGTCAGAGACAATAAGATTGGCAGAGGATAGGGCATGGTTCAAAGTTGTACATAGGGTTGCTATGAGTCGTAGGCAACTCTACAGCACATAACAACAACAACAACAACAACAACAGTCTATTTAATTTGAGGGCAGGATGCTGCTATCTTTTTATTTTCTTTAGGATTCTAGAGGGGAACGCTCTCTTCCTGCCTAGGTGGGCAAAGCCTCCCCCTCCCTGGCCATCCTCAGCCAGGGAAGTGCTGTTCTAGCTGTAGTAACTGATTCTCCTCCAACAGCAACAGACTTCTCTGAGAGGCGTAGCATCCTGTCACTTTTCACTTAGCATTTGCTTCAAGTCGATGAAAAAAACAAAAAACCAAACAAACAAAAAACACATTCTAGTGACTGGAAGTTTTGCAGTATCAACAAAACCTATGTTGGTTGGCCCTTAACTGGACAACTTCCCTGTAACGACCCATGGTCAACTTCCTCATCCTTCATCATAAACTAAGTGGCCAATGAGGTATGATTTGACATTTTGGACACTTGTGCCTTGTCTTTCTCTAGTTTTTCTTAAACTTGTTTTGAGTTAGGCGTTATGAGAAAGAAAACCTTCCATCAGCCACCAGCCCTACCCTGAAATTGTGAAATTTAGTGTTTTGGGCTCCCAAGTTGAAAATCACGACAAACTCTGAGAAAACACCACTTGAAAGTAAAAACAAAGTGGGCTACATCAAATTCATTGGGAGGCAGGGCATCTGAATTATCATGTGGGAATAAAAAATCTTTCTGAAGGAAAACCTAATTTTGGTAATAAACTTCTTTCCAAGAATGAAAACGTGCCACATGGCGGAGTGTTGTTATTATAACTGAGGAGAATTCACAGGCTGAGCGGGACCAGCACCGTGCACCTTCTGTGCTTGTTTTTAATGAGTGCTCACGAGATACTTCTAACTCCACCTTCTTCTAACACTTGGTATTGGCTTAGTCTTCAGTTTGCAGTTTCTAATATATATTTAGTGGTTCACTCCACTATAAACCTTGGTTCTTTAAACAACATTCAAAACCCTTCACATTCATAGCAAGTTTCCACAAGACTTTGCAAAAGCCCTCCTGGGTACAACTGTAAGCTAAACCCACTAATCCTGATTTCCTGTACACAACACCTGTGCACTGACGGCTCTAGAATTTATCCATTTGGGAGTTGATCTGCTGGACTCCATATGTTCAACAACTTATTGGAATGAAGGGAACACTGGTGGCCTAGTATAAGTAGTTGTGCTTCAAACCTAAAGGCACACAGTTCAAATCTACCAGATGTTCCTTGGGAAAAATATGGACCATCTTCTTTTGTGCAATAGCCTCTGAAAACCCACTGGCAAGTCAGTCATGAGCCGGGTCTAACTGAATGACATATAACAGTAACATTGACACAAAGTCATCTACATTCGGAAAGTCAAAGCCTTTCTCTCTGTGGTTGTTATGTGCTGTTGAGTCAGAATCAACCTTTAGCTGACCTTCCAGCAGGTTTTCAGAGGCTGTTGTAAGGTTGTAGGGGCGGTCATTGCCCATCTTTCTTTCTAGGAGCAGTAGGTGGATTTGAACCATATACTTTGTGTTACTAGTGCAACTTACTACCACTAAAGCCACCAGGAAAACTGTTGGAATGTCCTTGATGTTATTATTATGTGCCATAGAGTTGGAACCAACTTCAGCAGGTTTCACAGACTTTATATCACAGAGGAAGACACTGCCCATTTTTATCCCTTGGAGCAACTAGTAGATCTGAACTGCACGCCATCGAGTTGACTCATAGTGACCTTATGAACTTATGGACTCTGAACCTTGCCCTTTTCTGAGCCAACATCACCATCTCTGACACCTCTAACCCTATTGCCACAATCACTGTGTCACTCCATATTTGCAATATTTTAATTTTCTGCACCGACTCTATTCTTCCAAGCCTGCTGTCTTTCTGCAAGGCCTGGTCCTTCCTGGAAACATGCCCAAATTATGTGAGATGGAGTTTCAACATCCATGACTTCTATATGTAACTTGATTTCACCCTTTCAGGACAGATCTTTTTGTTCTCTTTGCAATTTATGGTATGTTCAATACTCTTATCCAATACCTTAACTCAAAGGCATCGATTCTTCTTCTGTCATCCTTAGTCAGGGTCCAGATTGCAGGTGCACAGCAAGCAATTGCAGAGATCATTGCCTGGATCAGGCGCACCTTAGTCTCTAGACTGACATTGTTGCTCTTGAGCACTCTAGAGAGTTCCTTGACATTAGGCTTTCCCAGTGCAACTAACCAGTCTTCTGATTCCATGGCTGCTGATATTAATTGTGGATAAGAGCAAGATGAAATTATTAACAGCCTCAATCTTTTTCTCCACCTATCCTGATATTGCCCATTGGCCAGTGGTGAGGATCTTTATTTTCTTGATGTTAAGATTAAATTCATATTGAATGCTACAGTCCTTCACCTTTTGCAGCAAATAGTTTAAGTCCTTAGTTTTGGTCGACAAGGTTGTATCATCTGCATAGGCAGTTTATTGAGGAGTCTTCCTCAAATTGTAATGTCAGATTCTTCTTTATTCTAGACTCATAATACTCTAATCTTTTTTCTGGATACCTCTTATCTGTGAAGCATTTCCCTCTTCATTTTTATTTTGGAATTCCTTTTCAACTATATTTGCAGGTTAAAATTTTATCTAAGCTTTAACATAATGTAGATGCCCCACATGAATAACCACATCATCCCTAGCACTACCATTTCAACTCTTACTGCCCTTTCTCCTTTTCTGGCACATATCATATTCCTCTTTCCAGCATCATGTAATAGTTAAGAACTATCACTTGCTGCGAAGGGTCAAGGACTGCAGCCTTCAGTATGGACTGAGGCTCAATGTCAAGAAGACAAAGATTCTCACCACTGGACCAATTGGCAGCGTCAGGATGGATGGCGAAGAGATTGAGATTGTTCAGAGCTTCAGTTTGCTCGGCTCCACAGTCAACACTCTTGGCACCAGCAGTCAGGAAATCAAAAAGCGTATCACGATGGGAAAGTCTGCTGTTAGGGACCTCTCTAAAGTACTCAGGAACAACGGTGTCTCTCTGGAGACTAAGGTCCGCCTGATACAGGCCATGGTCTTTGCAATCACTTATTATGCATCAGAGAGTTGGACAATGACTAGGGAGGACAGAAGGAGAGTGGATGCTTTTGAGCTGTGGTGCTGGAGAAGAGTACTGAATGTACCATGGACTGCCAGGAAAACAAACAGATTCATCTGGGAGAGGATTAAACCAAGCTACTCCTTGGAGGCAAGGATTCTGGGGCTTCGTCTGACATACTTTGGACACGTTGCCAGGAGGGATGGGTCCTTGAAGAGGGACATCATGCTTGGGAGGGTGGAGGGACAGCGCAGGAGGGGAAGACCCTCTATGAGATGGATTGATTCGGTGACTGGGGTAATCGGGATGGGTGTGTCAGAGGCAGTGCGGTTGGCGCAGGATAGAGCAGGGTTTAGGGCTGTTGTGCATAGGGTCGCTATGAGTCGAAAACGACTCGACGGCACATAACAACAACAACAACATCCCAAGGTTTGGTTTGAATGTGAGATTTCCCTTATCTGTAATCTTAGGTAGTATATTTGATTTCTTCCTCTTCAGTAAGAAATTGGTATTATTTAAGGGACAAGATAGGTAGACATACCTACTGAATTAAGTCTATAAATGCACTGTGTTACATTTATTTGTTTTAAATTGCACTTGAGTAGCCAAAAGATAATTATGACACTATAGGCAATTCTGAATGCTCAATGGAAGTTATTGTAACATGACCACTAAAATAATAACTTTTGAATTTGAACTTGTCAGGCATGGGTTTGTGCATAATTAATAGAATTGGCAGAAAAATCGATAGAATTTTAAAATTGACATTCTCTGTAGGGTTGCCATGCATCAGAATTGACTCTGCAGCAACGGGTTTATCTCTACATGCACAGAACTGGAGATCCCACCACCATGTCAGTAAACACACATGATTTGGAGATGAAAAAAATATGTGTGTCATAGTCCATTATCTTACCTCTATAATACTCTCTTCCTCATTTACAATATAACTTACTAATAAAGGATTGGGGGTCTCTGGCGCTAGTGGGTGAATTGTTTTGCTGCAAATCCAAATGGAAGTGGTTAAAATTCACCAGTTTCTCTATTGGAGAAAGATAGGCAATCTCATCCTGTGCAATTTACAGATCCAATACCTTAACTCAAAGGCATCGATTCTTCTTCTGTCATCCTTAGTCAGGGTCCAGATCGCAGGTGCACAGCAAGCAATTGCAGAGATCATTGCCTGGATCAGGCGCACCTTAGTCTCTAGACTGACATTGTTGCTCTTGAGCACTCTAGAGAG
>NW_006399941.1:745120-758572 GCF_000299155.1 Elephantulus edwardii | reverse complement strand
GAATTGTTTTGCTGCAAATCCAAATGGAAGTGGTTAAAATTCACCAGTTTCTCTATTGGAGAAAGATAGGCAATCTCATCCTGTGCAATTTACAGCCACTAAAATAGACTATCATATACACTTTTATATATACTTTGTGTGTAATCTTCAAAAGTACTTACCAAGTGTCAGAGAGCTGGACAATGTCTAAGGATGACAGAAGAATTGATGTCTTTGAATTGTGGTGCTGGAGAAGAGTCTTGAACATACCGTAGACTGCCAAGAAAACTAATAGATCTGTCTAAGAGAGGGTGAAATAAAGTTTCTCTTTGAAAACTAGGATTTTGAAGTTATGTCTCACATACTTTGGGCAGAAGGCCAGGAGAGACTGGTCCTTGGAGAAGGACATTATGCTCAGAATGAGGGAGGGACAGCCCTGGAGAGGAAGACCCTAGATGAGATGGATTGATATAGAGACAGAGCAATGGGGGATAGATGTATCTGAATTAGTGAGATTGGCTCAGGACATGGCAGGGTCCAGAGCTGCTGTACATAGGGTCGCTATGAGTTGCAGGTGACTCAGCGGCACATAACAACAACAACAATAACACATTTTCATGTATCTATTTAACACATGTACTATTGAATATTAAGCAAAATCTGTTTTCACAGTCTTTAAACAAAACCCAAAGCCTGCTCAATAATTTTAACCTAATCCTTTCAGACTTACTCTGTTCATTTGGATTGAAGTCAGTGTGTCTTAATAGGCTGACCCACACAGGGTCGGTTTCAATTGATGTCAATGAGTTTGAGATTTTGAATAAAGATTTGCATGAACTTGCTGTAACAATCATCAGTGCTATGGAGTCCTAATCATTCTCATCCAAGCCTTCTACATGATAGAAAATTATTTAAAACAAATTATTGATACTTATAAGGAATAGAGGAAAAACACAGTGTTCTTGGTATCCTAAAGTGGATGGGGGTGGGAAAGGGGGGAGGAAGGAAAATGTACAACAATGAGTGATGGAAAACCCAAACTTCTATAAACTTTTGTTAAAATCAGTGTTTTTTTAAAGTGTTTTCAGCTGTTAGTCCAATCACAGAACCAGGTTTTCTCATCTCTGAGCGTTATCAGGCAGCACGCTAGTCATAATTCAGGAGACCTTGAAACCAGACTCGGTAATGATGTGGAATTGAGAACAGGTGTATACTCTCAATTATAACAACAACAACAATAAAAACCTGTTGTCTTTTAGCAGCAATTTTTGAGAAGGGATGGGAGACTCGTAACCCATCTCTGCCATGCTCAAGCCCATGGTTAAAACCATTGTATCAATCGTTTCCTTGAGGGGCATCTTCCTTTGTGATTATCCTCTACTTTATGAAGCTCAGTGCTGTAATTGGGGACTAGCTATTCTTGATAACGTGTTCAAAGTTACAAGTTATAATGTTCAGAGTAATATGCTCAAAGTAACATGTCAGGCTATGGTCTTTGCAACCACTTGTTATGCATTAGAGAGTTGGACAATGACTAGGGAGGATAGAAGGAGAATTGATGCCTTTGAGCTGCAGTGCTGGAAAAGAGTATTGAATATACCATGGACTGCCAAGAAAACAAACAGATTCATCCTGGAGAGGGTTAAACTAGGCTGCTCCTTGGAGGCAAGGATTCTGGGGCTTCAGCTGACATACTTTGGACATGGAGTAAAGAAGGACAGGTCCTTGGAGAGGGACATCATGCTTGGGAGGGTGGAGGAATGGTGCAAAAGAGGAAGACCCTTTATGAGGTGGATTGATTCAGTGACTGGGGTAATTGGGATGGGAGTGTCAGAGGCAGTGCAACTGGCACAGGATAGAGCAAGGTTTAGGGCTGTTGTACATAGGTCCCTATGAGTCACAAGTGACTCGATGGCACATAACAACAACAACATGTATAAATTGGCTGACACTGAAATATTGCAGAAAGTACCATCTGATCAAAAGTCAATGGTAATGAAGGAAGAAGTTCAAACTACACTGAAAACACTGGAAAAAAAATAAGGCCCCAAGTATCGCTGGTATTGAATGACAGATGATGCCCTAAACCTGCTCACCAGTCTATGCCAGCCAGGCAAATTAGAGGACAGGTGTCTGGCCGACTACTGGAAGACATTCATATCCATACCCATTCCCAAGGAGGGTGAATGGAAAGAATGTGGAAATTGCAGAACAATATTATTAATATTACATGCAAGCAAAATAGTGTTGAAGATCATTCAAAAATGTATAGAAGAGTACATAGAAAACTTCCAGAAATTCAAGCTGGATTTAGAAGAGGTACCAGGGATATCATTGTTGATGTCAGATGGACCCTGGCGGAAAGTAAAGAATACCAGAAGAATGTCTATTTATGCTTTATTGCATATGCAAAGGCATGTGACTGTATTGAGAATAAAAAAATTAAAATTAACATTGAGAAAAATAGGAGTCTCAGAAATTATAATTGTGCTCCTGTGAAACCTCTATCTAGGCCAAGAGGCTAATGTGTGAGTAGAGCCAAGGAAAACGACATGGTTTATATTTGAGAGAGATGTGTGTCAAAACAGTATGCATTCATCTCACCTGTTACATCTGTGTGCTGAGCAAATTATTCTAGAAGATGAACTCTGAAGAAGAATGTGGCATCAGGATTGGAGGAAGAAGACTCATCAAAAATCAACTTTATTCAGATGACACAACCTTTTAACATTTTCTGAAAGTGAGGAGGTCTTGAAGTATTTGCTGCAGAAGATCAAAGACTACAGCCTTCAATATAGATTGCATCTCAATGTCAAGAAAACAAACATTCTCACCACTGGACTGATAGGCAACATCATGATAGATGGAGAAGAGATTGAAATTGTCAACAACTTCATCTTACTTGGGTCCACAATCCATACACTTGGTACCAGCACTCAGGAGATCAGGAGACCTGGGAAAACCTGCAGTCAAGGACCTCTCCAAATTATTAAAAAGCAAAGATGTTAGTTTGAGTACTAAGGTACACCTGATTCACCTAGTCTTTTCCATCAGTTGCTCTGCTGCTGAGAGCTGGACAGTGAGTAAGGCTGACAGAAGGAAATTAGTTGTCTCTGAACTGTGGTGTTGGAGAAGAGTACACACTATCCCGTGGGCTGCCAAAAATCCTATTGCCAAAAGGGCCCTTTAGAGTCGTGAGACAAGATCTTCACCCTGAAACCCACAGCGTCCCTTTTCAGCAGGAAGTAGCTAAGAGAATACGCCATCCCCTTTTCCTTGTGAATCAGGGTGAAGTCTCTCTCAGGGAGGAGTGATAGGGAATGGCAAAGGACACACTGACAAAGGAGATTAAGCAGAACTGGCTTTGACAAGCACTGTGGCAATTGGACAATTAAAACAGACTCACAGGGGGGAAAAAAGGAGAACGAACTAGGGAGGAGGGTAGAGAAAATAGTGCAACAATGAATGAATGAAAACCCCAAATCTCTGTAAATGTTCATTAAAATTAATAAAATTTAATAATAATAAAAAAAGAAATGAGAGTAAATAGTAATGACAGATTAGAAAGTTATATCCCCAGAGGGACAGACCTTTCTCCTTGAAAGGAGATAAGGAGAAAAGGCCATTTGCTTGTGAGGTGAATCTCTATTTATGGCTTATTCTCTGGGTGGACTGTGGGCTCGAGCCTGAGCCAATGAGACGATGCTGCAGAGAGTTCAAAGTTTAGTAGGCAAGTCTCCTTCTGGTCCCTGTTCTCTGACGTCATTCAGGCACAAAGTGTCCACTTCTTTTGACATCACTCATGTGTCCAAAATACTATTTCTTTTTGTGTCAACATGTACTTCTTGGCTTTGATGTAACTTTAGGCTCCCCCATATCATTTGTTCTAAACCTAACAAGATTGTTGTCATACTTATAATGCCTAATTATATATAATTTTCTTACAGTTCTTCTGATCTAAAAGACAAAACAAAACAAAACAAAACAGAACAAAGCAGAACATAACAATGTATTCTAACTTTGTAAATAAACAAGTACAAAAAAAAAAAAAAAGAACAAACAGCTATGTCTTGGAAAAAGTTCAGCTAGCGAGTGCTCCTTGAAGGCAAAAATGATTAAAGCTTCATGTCACATACTTTGGGTATGTTGCTAGGAGAAGCTATTCCTTGGAGAGGGACATCATTTGGGGAAAGACAGAAGGTCGGTGAAAAAGAAAAAGAATCTCAACCAGGTGGATTGAAACAGTGACTGCAGCAATGGGCTCAAGTGTGTAAGAGAGGGTGAGGATGATACATAACAAATGTTCAGATCTACTGCTGATGTTCATAGGGTCACTATGAGTCATACTCGACTCAACAGCACCTAACAGCAACAACTATATCTAAAGTTATATGTGTATGCATATACAGGGCTGTATCTGTTGTTTGAAACATGATTGTTATTCCATAGATTCCTTGGGCCTTATTTTCTGCTAATGCCTTCAGTGCATCTTGAACTTCTTCCTTTATCACCATTGGTTTTTGATTGTACGGTACTTCCTGAAGTATTTCGGTATTGGCCAATTCTTTTGGACTCCGTATATTTCCCTATATCTTCTTTTGATGTTTCCTGTGTTATTCAACCTTTTTTTCCATAGCACCTCTCAGTAGTGCAACTCTTAGCTTGAATTTTTCTCCATTTTTTTATGCTTGAGAAATGCCACACAACTTCTTCCCTTTTTATTCTCAAGTTCTAAATCTCTGTGCATTACATTGTAATACTTTGCTTTGTCTTCTCGAGCTGCCCTTTGAAATCTTCTGTTCAGTTCTTTTATTTCAGAATCTCTTCCCTTTGTTTTGACGTTTTGATGCTCTGGGACAATTTTCAGAGTCTCTTCTGATATCTAGTTTGGTGGGTTCCCACCCCCTCCTTTATCTTTGTAGTGAACTTTTGTTCTCTTTATGGATAATATCCTTAAAGAGAAATTCTGGAAATGATGATATCTGAAAACTCATCTGGTTCTCGATCATTGAGTGTTCAATGTCTTAAACCTATTTGTAAGATGATTTTGAATGTCAGATGGGTTAGACTCGAGGTCATATTTTGGTTCTGGTGGACTTGTTTTAGTTTTTCTCACCCTCAATTTGAACTTTTACAACTTTTACAGGAGCAATTGATGGTCTGTTACACATTCGTCATCTACTCTTGTTTTGACTGCTGATATTGACCTTCTCCAACAATTTCTTCCACAGATATAATCAATCTGTATCCTATTCAGCCTGCAGTCCCATTAAATGAGGTCCATGTGTAAAGTCATCATTTATGTTCTTTAAAAAAAGTATTTGTGATGAATACATCATTGAACATACAAAATGTCATAATTTGATTTCCAGGTATGTATCTCCAAAGATTCCTCCCAAGGTACTATAGAAATGAGATGAAATGGCATCTCATCTGGCAGTGAGTATAATATTTCCTCATTCACACTACTACAGTCTACAATTTAAGTTTCAGACAAAATCAGGAATAGGATTTAGAGAATTGTTCTGGAAATGGAAATACTCCTCTCCATTCCTTCTCTCCCCCCAAAATAAATCTTTACATTTCCAGAACAAGTCTCTAAATCCTTTTCTATATCTTCTACTAAAAAAAAAAACAAAACCCCAAACAAACCCAAAACACCACAACCTTTAAATTGTGCTGATAGAGTATGTTATGTGTTGTGCAGATCACCAAAAGAAGGTTAACAGTTCAAATTCACCGACGAAGAAAAATGGGTAATGTCCTCCTCTGAAGATTTACAGCTTTGGGAACTGGATGATGCTGCCCAATGAGTCCACATTGACTTGACAGCAGTGGTTTTGTTTTGAGTTTGTATCTCTATGTGATAAATCCTAAGTAACTTCTTTTCTTCCTTTCTAAGATCTGTACTTCCTTTCTTCCTCCTTTCCTTCCTTTTTACTTTTTTCACCTAAGATATTTTCTCCTGGAATTTAAAGTATCTTTGACAAAACTACTACCTAGCATGTCAGACAGCTTTAACTCGCTTCCCGAGACAGTGATTGAAAGTGGCTTTGTGAAGGACTGTGAGGCTCTGTGACCTCGTTGAGAAAGAGAGCTGTTGTCCATTAATACGGATTGCCACTGATGTGCCATGGGGCAGTGGCAGCAGGCAGGCAATGTGTTCTCCATTCTGGATATATGTAGATGACATGTGGTTATTCATTTTGAACAAATGTCCCTGGAATGGTTCAGGGGCAGCGCTATGCTAAACGCATTGACAAAAGCTTGGGGTCCAATTTCCAGCCCCAAATTACTTGCTTAATTTTCAAATCAGTGATTTGACTGTGCTTACGAATTATGTGTACTTTTGTCTAGAGTGATGATTCTGATAACACAATCACTGAAATATTAAACCCATGTTACGTTACAACTGCTCGTAACCAAATCAGCTCAGTATTTCTAAACCTGAATAGCTTTACTTTCTCAATTTTTCCATTCTTTGGTCTGAAAAATGAGTTGATAAATCTTTTGAAACTCAATTGCAGCACAATAAATAAAATGACCTATCACTAAGCATCAGGATAGTACTGGTTTTTAGAAGCATTAAATGCATTTTTTTATTTTTTTAGAAACATTCTTATGATTCTAAGACTGCTTCAGTTTATTCTGTGAGGATATTTGCAATGACTCTCAGTCTTTCCTTTTTGCTTAAAGAAAAGCTTCTACTCCTTTGGAATGCTTCTTTCTAGAGCTAATCCAAAGCCTAGGGCTCAATGACTACAGAGGGGCACTACTTTCACCATCCATGCTCTGCGAGTCTTGCAAGAATTTATAGATTCTCTGCAATGAAGAGAAGTTTCTAGTCCCCCAGTAATTCAGGCAAATGCTTTCTGGTTTTTGGTTGGAGAATAGTATTTACCTTTCCAGGACAGCTATCTAAATCCTTTCCTACATTTGCCCTAAAAACAAGACCAGGTTGTTTGGGAGTGAGAGTGAGGGGATATTTCAGTCACAGCCAGGTGAGACACCATCTCATCTCATTTCATCGCCTTCCTGCAGGACCTCAGGGGATCTTGGGCTGTATTCCTCAAATCCCCTCTCAGTTCCCCTCCATTTGTTAAACTGAGGCCCAGCGATTACAGTTAAGCCTAGCGCTGCATGCTGCTCTAATGCTGATCATTAACTGCCTTGTCCAGATGGTCCCTGCTCTCCCTGACAGATATTAAGTCTAAATTGTTCATCTCCAGTGTTTCTTGTAGACTGTCCAATATGTTTACTGTGCTCCAATTGCAGGAGGGTGACATTAAGCAGATCTGATGCTCACATTCTGGCACGAGCCTTGATGGGGAAGTGGCAGGTCTGGGGAGGGACGTGGAGGAAGCAGTAAATGAGTAACTTACGCCCTGAAGCACCAGCCATCCGAGGGCAGCCTGCTCGTTTCGTAATCTGTCAAAGACAGGTAGGAACTCAAGCTCAGTGCTGACTTCACGCTGGCCTGGAGAAGATTAGCGGTGTTGCAACTGACACCTCAAACCACTTTCCGTGAAGTCATGGAAACAATGAGCAGGTAACATTGCCCCCCAAAATCACAAACCCCCCACCATCAGTCTCACATCTACCTTAAGGTCATTCTCATAAATGTCAATTATGCTGACATCAGTGGGGTTTATAGAGAAACACATCATAAGAGACTTAGAATTTACTCCCACGGTCAAAAATTGCATTCTCTGTTCGAAGTTTTGCGCTAATGTCCACTAGCTCTCACAGCTCCGGATTCCACCTTTTGCTTACCCTCGCTTGCAACCCAGTCATTGCCAGTCTTTATTTTTTCGCCCTGGGGCCGTACTCCTAAAGCCAGTGGTTTCTTTCATCCTCTTCATTTTATTTCTTTGCCTTTGAAATAATGGGCTGGGACTACACAATGTTTCAGGATGAATAATTTAAAATGTGCAGTCATGTTTTAAGTAAATCTATTAAAAGCCTTTAAAGAGAGACTGTGTGTCAATTACATGCAGGGCACTAGGCATCATGATATCACGAATTCGTGGGTGTCATCACACTCAAACTCTTGCAACCAAACAATTGATATCAAAGCCACCAGGTCTGTCAATCAATTGTAATGTATCATTGGGAAATCCTATTTGCCGTGGCTGAAGTTTCCCAGAAAGCCATTAGCTGTTTGAGAGTTAATGAAGATGTGCAAGGGAAATAATTCTGACTGCCTTGGAAAAATGAAGCCTGCAAACGAAGGAACAAGGACATGGATTAAAGGCACAGTGCACGTTTGTGGGTGAGAAACAAATGACTGTGGTTTGAGGAAGAAATAACTTGCAGGATGGAGATGCACCTATGACTCATAACTTCCCACAATCTCTTGGGCTTAATATATACGTATGCATTTTTCTTTTGGAAACAAGCAAAGTAAAATATTTCAGCCATTCCCGATCTATAGAATAACAATGCTGTGCACTTACTCATTTTTATGGCTGAAAGAGGTTTTAGGGCCGTGGAAATGGCCTCTGCATGGTGGGAACGAATTATAATTTGAGAGGAAGCAAATCTAGATATGCAAGCAGGAAGATAATTTTTTCTCTGAGGTTTTTAAAGCTCTGTTCATCCTCGCCCTTTGATAGCAGTGGCGACGGGAAAGAAAGAGTGTTTGGTGTGTGTGCTTCAAACCCCAGAAACGATCATCCTTTCTTGGCACTTCAAAGTAGAGAAAACGTTCCATCCCCCGTTTCTACTTCAAACCACGCTGTCTGGTGGTCAGACTTTGAACTCTGGGTGAGAATAGAATTAGCCTTCAGGAACTTTGGTGGAGAGATTTATAAAATAAGCAATGATCATTTCTCTGCTCTCTAAAGACTTTTTGGCTGCCATTCCAGATACCATCCCTGGTGTGCTACAATAAGCATACTCTTATAAAAAATCCTATCTCTCTTGGATCTTTACTGCCCCACTTTCTGGTTTTGAACAGCCCACGAAACTATTATCTCTAAAACGGTTTCTGGGCTTATATGAAGAAGGCAGGTGCCAGGAGGCTCCCTTAGTCTTCTCTGAAGACAGGATTAGAATTGAAGAAGACAAGGATGAAGAGACACGTTAGGACTTTTCACCCAATTTGATCTGCACGTGACTCTGAGTATTTAGACAGCATTTTGTTCTTAATGCTAGAAAGTGGGTGTGCTTACTTAACATGTTTCTTCTCTATTTAGCATCCTGGAGTTTCAAGGTGACTGAGGTACATTTATGTTTTTCCAGAGCTCCCTAAATAACTAATTTACAACTCTTGGTTGTAACAAACTTCTTGTAAAGGTAGAGCATTCATCTGCTAACTACAAGATTGGGTATTTCAAACCCCTCTGAACTCCATTGGATTTCGACACAGAAGTCTGATCCTGTAAAGATTGCAACGTAAAAGAGCCCTTAGGGTGAATCTGCTCTGTCAAGTGATTAAGTGGCAACCAACCCCAATGCACCTAACAACAACGACTAAGAGAAGATGTGGTCCTTATTATTGAAGTGAACCCCAACCTCAGAATTCTAGACTTCGCATGACCACCACCTAAGGAAAAGTTAAATGTACAGTCCAATAATTGCAGAGACAAACACGCTTTAGCAAACCCCCTCTTCTTTGTTTATCACCTTTGTGTTGGATGTTAGCCACATCCACTTAATTTCAAAAGCAGAAAAAGGTAGACTTTTAACCTTCCATATCTAATTGACCCTCAAATTCTAGTTATTTTCTTGGCATTTCTAAATTGTCTCTTTTCCTCCTCTCTCTTTCTCTTTCTCTCTCATTGTTATTAGTTAGAACCAACCAACAGCTGACCCTCCAGCAGGTTTTCAGAGGCTATAAATCACATAGGAGGAGATTGCCCGTTTCTTCCCACAGAGAAGCTGGGGGATGCAAACTGCAAGTCTTTGGGTTGGGGATGCAACTCCCTATCACCTAGGTCACCACATTTTTTTCCCGTGCCATTTAAATTCCTTAGTTTAAACTTCCGAATCTTGACTGGGCTGTGGAAATAGAATTCCAAAATCATTAGGAAATCCCTATTCTTTTACATGGTACTCAATGTGATCCAAACATACACATTTGATTCTGTTATTCTGCACTTGGGTATCTATCAAATACTCTTTGTTATCTATAACAATAACAGTATGCAGAATGAAAATCCCTGTAAGATCTAGACTTTGACTTCTCCTTAATCTTATTTCTTTCCACTCTTCCTCCATAAGGAACACTTCAATTATAACAATGTTTTTCAGAGTAGCCTTTAAAAAAGTAATCTATTTTATTTACCCTGTCCTTGGTCCAGGATCTTCTTTCTATATGAGGAACTCTGCTTTCTATATTCCAGGCACTCTGCTTGTGGAAAAATGTTATCGTACCCGTTTTATCAAGGAGCTCTGGTGGGGTGGTCTATAGAGCTGTATTGCTAACCTCAACTCTGCATCTCTCTAGTGGCTTAGATCCACCAGAGGATCCAAGAGAAAGATGGTCAATCTCTTCTCATGCAATTTACAGCCCCCGAAAACCATGAAAGGGTATTAATTTCTTAGTGCGGACTCCAACTCATGGTGACCTTATCTATAACAAAACATTGCTCAGTCTTGTGACATAATCATGATTGTCGCTACACGTGAAGTTAATATTGTGTCTATTATGTCAATCTACCTTCCTTTCTCTGTCCATGATGTCTTTTTCTAGCTCTCCATATTTTCTGGTGATAGATTCAAAGTAAATACACTGAAGCCTCACTATTCTTGCTTTTAAGATTGATTTCTTCATTCTTCTGATACCTCACAAAACATCCAATTTTTTTGGTCAATGCACTGTATTTTTACTCATCGTAAACATCTTCTAAATATAAATATGGTCTGGTTTCTCCTTTCTCTTTCTGTTTATATTGACATTTACTTATTCATTCATGCAACAAATATGTTGCATGCACTTAATTTGCAGCAGACACACACACAGAGTATCACAATATTGGGTCTCACAATATTGGTGTATTCTAAAGCTATATTGCCCCAACTCGCATGTGTCAATAGGCAAGTCTTTGCTACTTCTTGTTCAGTAGGATCATTTTAGAGGTTGAAATTGAGTGCCAATCAGGATTTTATTTCTCGCAAGGACCTGCTGTTGAACCTTTATCAGCATCTGATAGCATTTCCGAGGTAGTTCTGGTGGCTTAGTCTATACAGAGCTGCACTGCTAAGTTGTCTTGTGAGAATAAGGCACACAGTCTCCTCTATGTCTCAGTAAATGCTCCAAGATCATGAGTCAGTTCTCATTCAATGGTAATGAGAGAGGGTGTTTGCTAATTGACATAGTCTGTAGAAAGCAGCACTGTGAGTTGAAAGACTCTGCTTCCCAGAAACTCCGCAGGAGAAAGATGGACAATCTCTCATGCAATTCACAGTCTCTGAAACACCACCGGAGGGTCAGTTATGAGTCAGTTCTGACTCAATAAACAATCACGTGAAAGAACTAGCAAAGATATGACTATGCTCTTGAAGAGAAAGTCAATATACAGTAAGAGCTTCATGAGATTATAAGAAATTATTTACACTATTTTGTTTTCATTAATGTTATAAGGATGCCTATAGGGACTAAGGTACACCATAGCAATTGCTTGCTCTGGGTCAGAGAGCTGAACAATGACTAGGGATGACAAAAGAGAAGCGATGCCTTTGAGCTGTGGTACTGGAGAAAAGTATTGAATATACCATGGACTGCAGGGAGAACAAATAAGTTGATCCTGTAGAGGGTTAAACCAGGCTGCTCTTTGGAGGCAAGGATTCTGAAGCTTCGTCTGACATACTTTGGACATGTTGCAAGGAGGGACCAGTCCTTGGAGAGTAACATCATGCTTAGGAGGGTGGAGGGACAGCACAAGAGAGGAAGACCCTCAATATATGGATCTACTCAATAACTGAAGTAATGGGGGTAGAAACACTAAGGTTGGCACAGGATAGAGCATGGTTTAGGACTCTTGTATATAGAGTCACTATGAGTCGCAAGCAACTTGACAGCACATTGCAACAACAACAACAACAATATAGGAGCTCTGGTGGCCAAGTGACAAGGAGTTGCACTGCAAACCCAAAGATAGGTGACTGGAATCCACCAACAACTTCTCAAGAGAAAGATGCACAATCTCCTTCCTTGTGTTTTACAGCCTCTGAAAATCCACTGGAAGGTCAACCACGTGTTGGTTCTAACTCCATGGCACATGACAACAAGACAGATACTAGATTTAAAAGCCATTGTTATTTTCAAACCAATCTCTCACAAATGAAAACCAAAGCCCAATTTCAAGACACCTCTTGCATGTGTCCCTCCCATTATCCACAGACTAAAGTCCTGGCTCCTTGTTGTGATCTGGAAGACTGTTTTTAGACTGGTTGCCTCCTGGTCTATATTTCTTATCACCACTGTTCTTCTCATGTCGGGAGTACTAAAAAGTGTACAGATTCTGCAACCAGCTTGCTCACTTCCCATCCCCCTGACTTTGTTCATACTGCTTCCTGAGCTGGGGACACTTTTTGTTTCTTATTTCAGTAAAGCTTATTCTTAAAAATGTAACCACAGGCACACTCTTATTTTATCGGTGGATTTTGAATGAGTATTTATTCACTATGACTTCTTTTCATAAGCTTTTCTGGAATCCCTCACCCTCTTCATTATGGAGAGAGTTAAGGGCCCTCTCCTAGCCCTCTCATTGTCTGTGTATATATCAGGGACTGCATATAACACTACATGATGGATCTTCTTACTTACATCTGCCTCTATGTGTCCTTGAAGGCAAACAGTATGTTATAAAATTCTGTTACATTTTGACATTTAGTATATTGCAGAATAGCACATAATTAACTGTGATTTCATTCTGTGCCTTTTATAAACTTCTTTTGGTGGGTGTAGGCAAAGCAAAGCTGCCCTAGTAAGTGCATTCCCACAATTCGGGGCCTGTGCATAATAAAATTGTACTTCTCACTCATGCAGAGGCCAAGGCATATTAGGACCATGTTACTGGACATCTCTTCTCCAAAGACAGAGTTCCAGAGTTCAGCCTCTGCTTCCACATCTTGTAGCAGCTCCTTCAGTGGCTCCCAGTGTGACTCAGCCAAGGACGAGAGAAGTGCAGGGAGGAAAATAGCTCTTCACATCACATGCTACTTGTTTCTCCCATCTTCTTGCTGCGACTGGTCTTGTGATCTTAAACTAACTTTGAGGAAGTTTTGGAAATATAGAGAGAATGTTGATACTAAGGAGCTCTGTCCGTCTTAGTTATCTAGTACTGCTGTAACAGAGATCTCACAAGCAGATGGCTTTAAAAACCAAAAATTTCTCAGTCTACTGGGAAGACTCTTTATGTTGTGGATTAGGACTACTAAAGTTTTTCCAAGCTTTTCTTGAATGAAGTTTACAGTCCTTGGTTTTAGTCCTAGGTCCATGATCCACCTTGAGTTGGTTTTTTTATA
>NW_006399941.1:741014-744795 GCF_000299155.1 Elephantulus edwardii | reverse complement strand
GCAACAATGAATGAATGGAATTCCAAAATCTCTGTAGATGTTCATTGAAATGAAAAATAAACAAACTAAATTAAAAAAAAATAAAAATACCCAAAAATTTATTCTCTTTGATTTTAGGAAGCCAGAAGTTCAAGTTCAGAGCACTAGCCTTAGAAGAAGGCATTCTTTCTCTGTAAGTCTTTGAAGAAGCACTTTGTCTTTATTTCCTTCAGAATCTGAAAGCCCAGCTCTTCTTGGAGATCTCCATGAGTCTTGGACTTAGTATCTAGGAGTTGCCCAGATTAAGGACCTTGATCCAAAGTACTTGTTCCACTTCTGTGTTCTCTGACTTGACAATCCTAAGGTCCCTTTCTCTCCTCACTGTCTTTTTCCTTCAATCTCCTGGTAGACAGACAAATGATGTTACAGGCTGCAACCCAAGAAACATCCCTTTCATCATATCAAGAAGATGGTCTAGTTAATGGCTTTGCATCCCACCTTGATATCCTTATAATTGATCATATCTCAGTTCACCTTACCGGGAAATGACCACATCATTACCTGACAACCTGTAACCCTGCGATATCACAGAGGCTAGGATTTACAACAGGTAAGAGAATTTGATTATAGTGAGAATCATGGCCTAGTCATGTTGACATGGGGTGTTTTTTGTAGTTATTATGTAGTTGTTATGTGCTGTTGAATCAGAGTAGCTGACCTTCCAGCAGGTTTCTAGAAGCTATAAATTGCACAAGAGGTGATTGTCCTTTCTCTTAAAATGGGCAGCTGGTAGATTTAAACCATGTATCTTTGTGTTGCCAGCATAGCTCCTTTACCCACTAGGCTACCAGAGCTCTGTTTTTTGTTGGTGGAATAGGGGAAAACAAATCCATGACATTTCCACACAACATTGAAGAATCTTGTTGGAAGGTAAGGCTCTACTGGGTGATCTAGTTGGGAGGAAAGTTGTAGTAGAAATGAACCTTTAAGTGAACTTGAAATTGGAGAGAATTTTGACAGTGAAAGGGAGAGCAGATTCTACTTATTTCCTGACTAAAATATAATTAAACTCTGGCTTAATTCCAGATTATTTCATAATTTTATGTATCACTCAGATTCATATTTTACTCATGTTATTTGATTTGAAAAGTTTTTTTCCAGAATATAATGAAAACTCATTTATTTAGTTTGGTTTAGAATTCTCATTAAAAACTCTGCAGGGGTTTATGGTTACTAATCAAAGATTGTTAGAGCAGTTTGGAAAACACGGGGAAAATGGCATTTTGTGGCAAAGCTGTTGTATTTGCTAAAGGAAGTACTTGATCTTCTACACAAATAGGTCAAAGGTACATTGTACCACAGTAAACCTGCACCACAGAAAACCTGCCTGTCTCCTTATGGAATCTTAACTCTGCATACTCCTTGTTCATTACAATTAAATTCTGTTTCACAAATTAGAGTATCTTCAAAATGTAAACACACAATATTGGCTCCAGTTTGCATTGTGCTTTGAAACGTATGAGGTCATTTCCTATTTAGCACTAGGTTATATTCCGTCACTAACCATTTAGTGTGAATTGTTGTTGTTCTAAGGTGCCATTGAGCCGTCGTCTAATGGCAACCCAATGGTCAATAGATCTGAACCTTGTATGTTGCATCATCCTGATGACCTCTGCTATGCTCCAGGTCATTGTTGCAGTCACTATGCCATCTCATCTTGTTGGAGGTCTTCCTCTCTTTCTCTGTTCTTTCATTTCCACCCCCCTCCCCCCCAGCATTATGTACTTTTCTAAGGACTGACCATTCCTGGCAACATTCTCAAAATACGTGAGATGAAGCTCTACCATCCTTTCCTCTAAGGAGCACCTGGTTGACCTTCCTTCAAGACATATTGGCTTGTTTTTGTGACAATCCATGGGCTATTCAGTACTTTCCTCTAACACCACAACTGAAAGGCATCAAGTCTTCTGTTAGTCATTGTCCAGCCTTCAGGTACATAAGAAGTAAATGAAAAGACTATGGTTTGGAGCAAGACCACGTTAATCTCTAAACTGATATTATTATCCTTAGCAATTCAGAGAGGTCCTTGCTGGATTTTCCCAATGAGATGTCTTTTGATTTTATGACTGCTATTACCATGGGTGTTGGACAGTGTTGGGTGAAACTCCCCTATTAAAACAAGCTTAGAAGCAGGAGCGGCATCCACTTCTGTAATAGCTTGCCTCTAGAAACCCTATGAACATGGAGAAAGGATGAGAGACACACAAGCATTGAGGACTCTCCTTCATAGGGTCGCTATCAGTCGCCTGCGACTCGACAGCACTAAACAACAACAAAAACAACAACAACAACAACAACAATAGTGGGTCCAAGTAAAATGAAATCTTTGAAATCTTCAATCTTTTCTCTATCTGTTAAGATGTCAAATATTTTTTCACTGGTGAGGATTTTGGTTTCCTTGATGTTGAGATGTAATATATATTTAAGGTTGTAGTCTTTGATCTTCTGCAGCATTTGAAATCCTCTTCACTTTTAACAAGCAAAGTTGTGCATCTGCATTGTTACTGTTGTTATATACCATTGGGTCAACTGTGATTCATAGCTACCTTAGAAAGAATGAACCACATTCTATCTTGTGCCATTGCCATCCTCTCTGACATGCCAGAGCCCATTGTTACAGTCACCATGTCAGTCCATCTTGGTGAGGTTCTTCTACCTTCCCAAATAGGTTGTCTTTCTCCAAGGACAACTGACACTTCATGACAACATTCACTAAGTGTGTGAGTGGAAGTTTGACCATTTTTGTCTCCAAGGAGCACCCTGGTGTTCATTTTCTCTAAGATAGACTGGTTTATCCTTTTGGCAGTCCATGGGATGTCCAGTACTCTTCTCCAACATTACAACTCAAAGACATCAATTATTCTTCTGTTATCCTTAGTAATTTTCCAACTTGCAAATGCATAGCAAGTTACACAGGTATTATTAAATCTCATTTTGTTGATTAAATGAATGAGGCTAATAGATTTCCTAAAGTGTATAGCTAGTTAAAGGTTGAGTTGCAAATGAAAATATTAGCAGTTCAAATTCACCAGCTATTTCTCAGGAGAGAAAGACATGCCAATATACTGCTGTTAAAGACGTACAGTTTTAAAACACTATGGAGGGTCACCATTGAACTGCTTTGATTACAATGAGTTGTTGGGTTTTTTTTTTAGATGCCATTGAGTTGTGTATGAATCTTTTCTTCTCCTGTGTCCTGTGCCATTCTCATCATCTCTGCTACCCTTGAGCCCATTGCTGCCGTCACTGTGCTAATCCGTCACCTTGTGGTTCTTCCTCTTGTTTGTTGACCTTCCACCTTTCCAAGCATGATAGCCCTTTCCAAAGAATACCCCCTCCTAACAACATACCTCTCCAAATTACTGAAGAGAAATTATGTCTTTTTGGAGCTTAAGGCCATGATTCAGGCCATGATCTTTTCCATCACTTACTCTCCTTCTGAGAGCTGGACAATGAACAAGAATGGCAAAGGAAGAAGAATTGATGCCTTTGAGATGTGGTATTATTGGAGAGTGGTATTGAATGTCCCACAGACTGTCAAAAGAAAAAGATTGATATGTATTAGAAAAAGTGCACCTAGTGGGTTCCTCTGAAGCAAAGATAGCAAAGTTTCGTTTCACATATTTTTGGCAGGATGGTAAGAGAGGATATTCCTTGGGAAGAGACATCATGCTTCGAAAGGTGGAGGGAGGGTTCAATAATGTATACTGCACTGAAACAGAGGAGGGAGAAAACTGTTTAA
>NW_006399941.1:730826-740354 GCF_000299155.1 Elephantulus edwardii | reverse complement strand
TCAGATCTATTGTTCATAGGGTCACTATGAGTCATTCTTAACTCAATGTCACCTAACAACAACAACAAAAGCATGGGAGATGGAGCTTCGTGGTCTTTGCCGGTAAGGAGCCCTCTGGTTGCACCTTCTCCTAGACATATCCGTTTGTTTGCTTGGTAGTCTGGTAGGCAGGTTAAAGTAATAAGAGGGATTACCAGGATCAGAAAGAGTTGAAATGCATATATAAAGAGCTAAAGATAGTAGTCCCTTTTCTGTATATCAAACACCTACTGCTTTTATTGCCTTTTTAGTTTTGATAAAATCAAGCTGTGTTATGGCCCAAATTATTACCAAAGATTCACAAGAGAAACTGATTTATTATTCAGGATTAAATATTATACCCAAACAAATATTTCTTTGAGCGTTGGCCACATTAAAAAACAACAACAACAACAACAAAAGAACTAGCTAATTGATGGTGAAAAAATGATAAAAGTTTATAATTCTTACTCAAATGAAGTCTATTTTCTTTTACCCTAGAACTTTTGAAAACACTTTATACAATTTATAATGTATTTCAACTGGCATCACTAAATCTACTTGCTCCTATATGGCATCACTTATTCATTTATTAACGAAATATGTATTGATTACTGATAACATGTTAAGCACTTTAGTAGACACAGAGCATTCAGTGGGGAACAATATAGAGTTTGTATCTTCACTGAGAAATCACAAAGCAATGCAGTGATTGTTAAAATGGGAAAATATAATCTTGGTGAGTAAATGTGGCAAGGAGGACACTGTACTATGTCAAGTAGGTAAAGGAAGCCTCTCTGCAGGAAGATCCCCTGAAAGGTAAGTCAACTCAACTCACTGCTCTCAGGGTGGAAACAACTCTTGACAGATCCTCATTTCAGAGGTTGTAATCACAAGGGAGAAGATTGTTCATCTTTCATCTACACAGCAGCTGGTAGATTTGAACTGCCTGCCTTTGAGCTGACAACACAACTCCTTACCAACCCTGAATGGATTGAGAAATTGTGATACATGCACACAATGAAATACTATGCAGCACTCAGGAACAATTTTTTTTTAAATACTACTTAACTTGGGATAGACTGGAGAGCATTATGCTGAGTGAACTATTGCAGTCTCATAAGGGAAAATACTTCGTAAGACCATCACTATAAAAATAGAAGGATAACTAGTAAAACATGTATAGGGGGAAGGGGTGGGAGAAGAAGGATAAGGATGGCCGGGGCGGAACCACAGAATTGCACAATTTAGTGGGTGGAAGGAGGAGGCGGTAGAGTAAATGAGAAGATCTGTGGGGACCTGAAAAGTCAGGGTAATGACAGGCATAGACCAATGACTGATTTTATAAAACATAATGCAAAGGAATGGTATCATGAAACCCAATGTGAATGAAGGATAGTGTGAAACACAATGTATACAATCTTTGCAAGCAAAGCAATATAAAATAAAAAAATTTAAAAATATGAAAGACCAAATGTTAGCAAAGAGTCTTGTACGAACTAGAGCTTCAACGAAAAGGAAAGAAATCCTCAACAAGATGGAGTAACACAATGGCCATGAGAATGGAGTCAAATACACAGATGATTATGAAAAGAAGACAGGCCTGGGAGACCCTTTGCTCTTCCTGAAGGTAATCATGAGTTGGAGACATCAAGGATAACTAACAAGAACTCAGCAAAGGGTCCAGTATTTCTAGTCTGGTTACCTCACTTTGAGAAGCACAGTTTCAGGGCCAAGGATTCATTTGTACATTAGGGACTTTTACCTTTGCAGTTTACCCGAGAACATATTCCAAAGGTTATCAACATCAATGCAGAGATGTCTAATAAGCTACTGGATGAACAAGCGAATGACTTGAATTAATTGCACCCCATGAGTTATAGCAACTACATAAACTGACTATTCTTTCAAATTCACGATGAATACATAGCTGCAGAGAGAGGACTTTGCTGAGAAAAATGCCGCTGGAAGAATTTACTAGGTTTTCTGGCTTTGTATCCTGACTATATATTTAGGGCAACTGATTGAAGAAAAAAAAAAGGCACTTAAAAATAGAGAAGAGCTCACTTGGATATTTATAGCCTGACAGGTTAAAAGTAGCACAAATCTGAATGGGAAAATTGTGACTCTAAGAACCTACACAGGCACGTTTAAGAACTCAATGAGCCGATTCATGGGAAATTCCACTAAGAAATCTGTAGTTCTGGAAAAGAACTCCAACAGGAAGGAGATCTTTCTAAAAGGGTGAAAATGTTAGATTTATATAGCCCTCTGGGGAGGGGGGAAAGAAATTCTATTAGACAGAAGCTACATTTTCACAATTAAAACCTGCAGAAACTCCTGCCTCTAGGTGTTTCTTGGCAACAACTGGAAGCAGATGGAGGGAGGGAAAATGAAAAGGTTTGGCCTTTACCCAGACTCTCTTTGCTCCCTTACCAGCTCCTCCCCAGGTTTACTTGTTTCAAGGATCTAATCGGGCTGGGAGGAGTCAGAGGAAATAACCACCATCCTCCTTGATTCAAAGCTTGATATATACATTTCTTTTTCAGTCCTCACGGACTTGCAGGTTGTTCAGGGGCAAATGTTTGTGGTTGCAGGTTTTGATCTGCTTACCTGAGCGAAGGCTTACGGAATGAGGACAATTTGGAAGATTATTTTATAGATGAAAGGGCAAGTCTCTGAGGGATGTTGAAATGGTAAAGTTTCAAACCACAGGAAGGTAGCAGACACGAAAGAGATGAGCCACAAAAGGAAGGAAAGAAAAAGCTTCCAGAATCCTCACCGTAGGTGAAAGAGCTCCTAAACATTCCCTTCTAGAATCCCACCAGCTATCTTGTGAGATAGATTTGAGATGCAACCTTAGAGATGGATATCTTGTTTTACACGTGAAGGCACAGAAGTTATGAGTCTGGCGAGAGAAAGTAAGTAGTGAAGGTGGGATAGAATTTCAGGTCAGTGGACCACAAGCCTTGTTTTATTTAATGACACCCACTCATCTTGTATGGGTTGAATTATGTGCCCTGCCCCCCAATATGCGATAAAATTCTATTTCTCCTGTAAATATGTTCTTGTTGGAAAAGAAGGTATTTTTTATATTATATTTAAGGATGATAGAAGAATCATCGATGCTTTTGAGTTGTGGTGCTGGAGAATAGTGTTGAGCATACCGTGGACTGCCAGGAAAACAAACAGATCTGTCTTGAAAAGGATGAAATCAGGCTGCTCTCTGGAGGCAAGGATTTTGACACTCCATCTCACACACTTTGGGCATGTGGCCCGGAGGGACTAGTCCTTGGAGAGGGACATACTTGGAAGGGTGGAGGGTTAGCGCAGGAGACAAAGACCCAGGAGGAGATGGATTGACTCAGGGACTGGAGAAATGGGATTAGATCTGTCTGAGATGATGAGATTGGCTCAGGAAAAGGCAGGGTTCAGAACGATTCGATGGCATATAACAACAACAACAACAATGTGAGGTCATACCAATGAAGAGTGCATTCTGAAGTTTATCACTTCTGAGTTGTAAACAGGTAACAGGTTAAAATAGATAGGGTGACATGAACAAGGGAGATAAGACAGAAGCCTAAGGTAGATGTGTGTGCAAAGCTAGGAACCCCAAGGATTGCTTGCAGTTACCAGAAGGTGGAGGACCAGAGCAGTGATAAGTAGTCCAGAAGAATTCTCATCTTTTCTTAATTTTTTATTTTATTTCTTTTTTTTTAGGAAGAACTAGGCTCAGTTCTCCAAAAACGAACACCAATAACAACCACTGCTTGTCTGTTAGTGGAGGCTTATGGGTTGCTCTGAGGCTGAACAGCTTTACAGTAGACTTGTCAGACCAAGACAAACTTGGAAGAAGGTCAAGTTATGCTGAAAATCAGTCAATGAAAACTGTCATCAGTTCTGGAACAGAGGTAGATTGGATTGTGTGTCCTTCCGTTGTGCCTGGGCACTCCGTAAATCCATGGAAGCCAACAAGAACAACTAGAAGCTGAAATACACAAAGAATGACCTCCTGCTAGAGCCAGGCTAGGAGCTCTGACTTCCACTTTCTAGAACTAGAGAAAATAAATTTCTGTTCTTTAGAACCATCCGGCAATCCACTTTTTTGTGCTATTTCTGATAGCACAGCACTCTTAGGTAGGAGCTCTGAGGCGTCATCCCTCATGCTTTGTGGTGCTAATCAAAAGGTCAAGTGCCTCCCAGCAGTTCTGCAGGATATAGATTGGGCAATCTCTTCCTGTTGAGATTTACAGTCTCAGAAACCCAATGGAAGGTCACTGCAAGGTGGAATTGATGCCAAGGTAGTAAATGTCTTGTTTTGTTTTTTGGAGGTAAGTAAGATATCTTCTCATGAAAAGGCAGGTATCATAGCAGGGAGAATACGGATCTATAAAATATTAAAAACAGCCTGGGCGATTTTCTTGATAGCCAGACTCTAATATTAAGCCAGAAAGAAGAATTCCATCCTTTCCACTCAAAACCTTTAGTTATCTCTTGCCTTGGAATTTCTTTTCAATTATTTCCTCTGTTTCAGCCCAATCTGTTTTATAAATATTTTTGACTCATTAATTTATCCAAAGACATAAGTGAAATGGATCATATCCCTTTCTGTTATGGCTTTTCTGATGCAGGTTTAGAATATAACCTCGTTGTCAGCCACCCCTGAGCTGCCACACTCTTGCATCATAGTTCTTTTGGTCAAAGGTCACCTCCTATAGTCCTATTCTTGAAGGATGATGACCTTGAGGACTTCTTGATGAACTTCTAGCAACTCCTTCTTAGCTTACATCTATTGGAACTTGACAAGACCACTTAAGATGGCCATTTTTTAAGGTAAAATTACAATCATAATAAAACAGGGAGGTGAGCCCTTTCTAAGTAACTGCTTCCTCCTCTTACCCCTTTTCTGCCTCTGACCTTGACCTTGCTTGAGCATAAATGTTAGTCCTTGTTACCTTATATACTCGATGCCATTGTGCCTTATGGAGTTAAAAAAAATAAATCCCTAAGACATCTCTGACAGCACACCCCTCCTTAAACAATTAACCTTCTAATTCAGGAGGACTCTTATTACTCGGATTAGGTTCCATATCACTAGTTTTAAAAAACATTCTTAGAAGACTGTCACCGTAACAGAGAGCATGGGGGTTTGTGCAGAAGCATGTAAATCATTTTTGTAAATAGCTATTTACTAGGGATGAGCAGCAATTTGTGCTGGGTGGGAGGCGAAGAATGAGATTTCATCAGTTAGTGGCAAGGTACACATACTTCTCAATTATCTGTGCTAATGGGGACAGTGATAACAAGGACAACAGCGTCTCTAAGAAATCCGTGGTGGAATTTAAATCAGTCCTTCTCCCCAACCCCCTTTTTCTTCTTTATAGTTGTTTTTATGATCGCAGTGAAGCAAATAATTTATTAAAGTAAAATTTCACATTTTTGCTAAATATCTAATATCAAACTGCGTTCATTGTCATTTTCTCATTAATGACTGAAGGTTGGGCATTAAAAAAAATAAATACAGACCTTGTTGTATATTTAAGGTAAAGGCACTCTAATCAAACTGTATCTGAATATACAATACCTAGACAGAGGTCTGATTTCTCTCTCTGTTGAATTGAATAAACGTTGGCATTTTGTGAACAAAGCAAATCAAACACTTTTGCTAAAATTACCAGGACATTTACCAGAGGAAATTGTATGATGTTATCACGATGCAAAATGGGTGGAATTTGTTAAGACTTGTGTCAAACTCTTGGGAAGGACTAAGATCAAGACGACAGCCTCAGGTGGCAGTATATTTACCTGTGGATGACATTTTCCAATTTACAAGTAGAATTTCTAACAAAAGACTCTACTTCCTTTAGATAAAACCATTCAATTTCCTGCTAATTTTTGCTTTGTGTATAAACAACTTTGCTCTGCACTTGACAGTGTATTTTAAATATTATTCTAATGATGCTTTAGAAAGAAAAAAGAAATGATAAAATAAAAAAGGACACAAATACATCTCCTTCCTCAATACCACATCTGCTTTCATTCCTTTCCATTCATATTTGAATATTAAGCTTGTTTATTTCAGAATCAGATTATCTTTAACTCACCTAACAGATGCTGCCCTGGACGTGCTCACAGAGTTATGCCAAGAAATCTGGAGAACAACCTCTTAGCCAACTGACTGGAAGAGATCTATATTTTTCCCATCCCAAAGAAAGGTGATCCAAAAGAGTGTGGAAACTATAGAACAATATCATTGATTACACATGCAAGCAAGATTCTACTGAAGATTAGTCAAAATGACTGGGACAGCACATCAGCAGAGAACTGCCAGAAGTCCAGGCTGGGTTTAGAAGGGGTCGTGGTACCAGGGATATTGTAGCTAATGTTAGATGGATCTTAGCTGAAAGCAGGGAATACCAGAGGAATGTGTATCTGTGCAATTGACTATGCGAAGGTGTCTGACTGTGTGGATCATAACAAACTGTGGCTGACTCTGAGAAAAATGGGAATCCCAGAACACTTGATCGTGCTAATGAGAAACCTATACTTGGACCAAGAGGCAATGGTCAGAACAGAGAAAGGAAACACTGTAAGGAGTACACCAGGGATGTGTCCTGTCTCCATACCTTTTTAACCTGTATGCAGATCAGATTATCTGGGAGGCTGGGCTCTATGAGGAGAAATGTGGGGTCAAGATTGGTGGACGATCTATCAACAATCTACGTTATGCAGATGACACAACCCTGCTTGCTGAAACTGAGAACGACCTGAAGTGCTTGCTGTAGAGGGTCAAGGACTGCAACCTCCAATATGGATTGAGGCTCAGTGTCAAGAAGACAAAGATTCTCACCACTGGACCAATTGGCAGCATCAGGATGGAAGGTGAAGAGACTGAGATTGTTCACAGCTTCAGTTTGCTTGGCTCCACAGTCAACACTCTTGGCACCAGTAGCCAGGAAATGAAAAGACGCATTGCCATGGGAAAATCTGCTGTTAAGGACCTCTCTAAAGTACTGAAGAGCAATGGTGTCTCTCTGGAGACTAAGGTGCATCTGATACAGGCCATGGTCTTTGCTATTACTTGTTATGCATCAGAGAGTTGGACAATGACTAAGGAGGATAGAAGGAGAATTGATGCCTTTGAGCTGTGGTGCTGGAGAAGAGTGTTGAGGGTACTATGGACTGCTAGGAAAACAAACAGATTCATCCTGGAAATGGTTAAACTGGGAGGCTCCCTGGAGGCAAGGATTCTGAGGTTCCATCTAACATACTTTGGACATGTAAGGTGAGAATGGTCCTTGGAGAGGGACATCATGCTTGAAGGGTGGAGGGACAGCACAGGAGGGGAAGGCCTTCTATGAGGTGGATTGATTCAGTGACTGGGATAATCGGGATGGGTGTATCAGAGACAGTGCAATTGGCACAGGACAGAGCAGAGTTTAGGCTGTTGTACATAGGGTGGCTATGAGTCGCAAGCAATTTGATGGCACATAACAACAGCAAGAACAACAACATGGGATCTGAGGAGGAAAAAATAGTTTGAAACTAGTTGTAAGAAGCTGCGCTGCAATCTCAAAAACACACAGTTTGAATCTACTTTACTCTCCGCAGTAGAAGGATGACGGGCCATCTCGTCTCCATACAATTACTGCCTATGAAAACCTACTGGAGTGTCAGCTAGGAGTTGGTTCCTACTCAGTAAGCACATTATAACAACAATAACAACCTTCTAACATGGACAGACTCACTCCGTCATGCATTGCCATTGACCTGGAACTGACTCAAAGCTGATTCTCCAGCTGGAACGTCCCCTGCTCCCACCAGGCTGGCAATCACAGAGGAGGGGACTGTCCATTGTCCTCTCTTTGGGCCAGCCGGGAGATGCAGACTGCCAGAGAGGAGCTGCCTTTGGGTTAGCAGCACAGCTCCTTATGGACGATGCCACCAAAGTGCCCTGATTTAGGTAGAAGATTGCCTCAAAAAACATGCTTAAATATTTTTAGAATCTGTTCATTCAAAGACTCCTGTGCTAGTTCCAAGGATTCCCAGTTTGAACTGTTCCGTCATGGCTGACACTTGAAGTAAGAGGAGAACTCAGGTTGGAAAATGTATAAATTCTGCAATGAGAATAGTCAGGAAGGAGCTTACGGCCAGGAAGGGGAGATTCAGAAGCGACGTAGTGAACTGTTTCAGAAGGCTGATGCAGGATATTCATTATTTATTACCAGGATTCTTGAGATTAACACACATTCAGTGAGGAATGGTTGACTACCATTTTGTCTCAGAGCACCATAATTTAAGGAGTGCTGTGAAGCTGAACACTGTGACACTGATGTGCCAAGTGCGAGAATGGTTACCATGGTGGACAGTGTTTGGTGGAGCTCCCCGATTAAAACAAACTTGGAAGCAGGAGTGGCATCCACTTCTAAAATAGCTTGCCTCTGGAAACCCTATGAACCTGGAGAAAGGATGAAAGTTATACAAGTGTCCACGTCTTTCATTCATAGGGTAGCTATGAATCACCTACGACTCGACGGCATTTAACAACAACAACAACAACAACAACAATGCAGAAGTGGCAACCACTTCCTAAACAACTTGCCTCTGGAAACTCTATGGACTTTGATAAATGTTGGTAATTGTAGAGGGGCTTCAAGTCTTTTGTTCATAGGGTCACTATGAGTCGTGCTCGACTTAAGGCAATCAGCAACAACAACAACAACAATGACCTATAATAGAGTGTATAATGACTAGAGTTGGAGTATAAAAAGGGAAGAATTCACTCAGTGGTTTGAACTAGAAAAACAAATTCAAGCCATGTGTTGCAATACTAAGAGATACTGTGGGCAAAATCTTGTATGATCCAGGAAATATCAAAAGAAGATGGAATGAATACACAAAGTCACCATACCAAAAATGATTGGTTAACACTGAGAAATTTCAGGAAGTTACATATGAACAAGAGCCACTGGTAATGAAAGAAGAGGTCAAGGTACACTGCAGGCACTGGCAGAAAATAAGGCCCCGTGAAATGATGAAATATCAATTGGTATGTTTCAAATAAGAGATGCAATGTTGGACAAGCTCATCAGTTTATGCCAGGGTACTTGGAGGATAGTTGGCTAGTTGACTGACTGAAAGGGATTCATACTCATTCCCATTTCCAAGAAAGAAGATCCAGTAAGATGTGGAAATCATCGAATACTATTATTAAAATTTCATGCCAGTAGAATATTGCTGAAGATATCCAAAACCAGAACAGTACATTGGTAGAGAACTGCTAAAGTTCAAGTTGGGTTTAGAAAAGGCTGTGGCACCAGGTATGTAATTACTGATATCAGATGGATCCTGGCTGAAAGTGGGGAATACTAGAAGAAAACCTATTTGTGTCTTATTGACTATGCAAGAAGGTATTTGATTGTGTGAATCATAAGAAACTATGACTAACATTAAGAAGAATGGAAATCCCAGAACACTTAATTACATTCATACAAAACTTATACCTAG
>NW_006399941.1:707493-730726 GCF_000299155.1 Elephantulus edwardii | reverse complement strand
ACCTATTCCATATATATATATATATATTGAGTAAGCCATTCAAGACGCTGGATGGAAGAAGAATGTAGCTTTGGGATTGAAGGAAGCCTCATCAACAACTTGTTAGACTTGATACAACCTTGCTTGCTGAAAGTGAGAAGGACTTGAAATATTTTCTGCAAATCAAAGACTATACCCTTCCATATGATTTGTATCTCAACATCAAGAAGTCAAAAATCCTCACCATGAGACCACTAAGCAACATGACGACAAATGGAAAAGAGATTGACATTGTCAACAATTTCACCTTACTTGGACCCATAATCAACACTTTTAGTCCCAGCAGTAAGGAGACCAGGAGATGAATTACATGAGCCATGTACACTATCAAGAACCTCTCCAAAGTACTGAGAAACACTTAGTATGAAGATAAAGATGCTCTTCATTCAGGCCATGATCTTTTCTGTCACTTGTTATGCCTCTGAGAGCTGGACAATGAATAAGGATGGGAGAATAATTGATGTCTCTGAGTTGTGGTGTTAGAGAAGAGTACTCAATATGGGCTTCCAAAAGGACAAATAAATTCGAACCAAATATGGACTTCCAAGAGAACAACCAAATATGTCTTGGGAAAAGTGCAGCCAGAATGCTCCTTGGAAGCAAGGATGGCTTAACTTCATCTCATATACTTTAGGTATGCTATTGAAGAGGCTATTTCTTAGAAAGGGATGTCATGCTTGGAAAGAGTGAGGGTCAGCAAAGGAGGCAAAGGAGGCAAAGGCCCTTAGCCGGATAGATTGATCCGGTGACTATAGCAATGGTTCAAGTGTGTCAGAGAAGATGAGGATGGCACAAGATAAGACAGGACTTGTATCTGTTGTTCATAGGGCTGCTCTGAGTTGTATTTGACTTGAAGGCACATAGTGACAACAACAAAATTGACCTGGTTCATAGTGTGTTGAGCTGCTAACCAGAAAGCAAAGTGTTTGGGGTAATTAAAAACCACCAGCTGCTCCTTGAGAGATAGATTGGCAGGCTTCTCTCACTAAGAGTTACAACTGCAGAAACCTGAGGATGGTCATTATGAATCCACTCGGTGGCAGTGAACTAATCAAGAGATTTGGTTAACATGCAGCCCAAATGTTGCTCTTGTTTTTTAAAAGAGTTTAGCTTGTCAGCAGGATGTAGACACGTAATTTTTCCTCTTCTGGTTATCATCTGGTGTAACTACGTTTTTAAAATGTAGATCCATTTCCATTTCCATTTCTTTTCTTTTTTCTTTTTCTTTCTTGGCTTTGACAGAACCGAGAAGAAATAATTGGATGCTTGGATGCTTTGACTAGCTATGGTCTGCTTTCTCTAACCGTAGCTTTGAAGAACTTAATCCACACCTGAGCTAATGTCGGTCACAGATCTGCTTCTGCTAGTTCCAAGAATATTTTAGATTTTATTTCTCCTTTGCCAGGTTCATGACTAGATTTTTTTCTTTTCCAAACTATAATTGAAGAATGAAGGAAAACAATATGGCCTCATACCTTAACCAAACATCTCTGTGCTTTAAATGTTGTTCCGCAAAATTCTCTGAGTGGTGCAGACAGTTTTTAACAGTGAATTTCTTCTTTGCTATTTTTGCTTTGGATTTCTCATGTCTTCCCCTCCCTCACCTTCCTTGAATGTCTTAACACTGAATCAGCTTTATATTTTGAAACTAGAACTCCCCAAAGTGATTAACATTTACTTGTAGTTGTAAGTCTCTGATAAAACTAACTTCGCTTAACAGTTCATTTTAGAAATCTTTCTTGAGTACTAATACTATATATATTCATGAAATCTTTACTAAATGAAGCTGAACTCTCTAAAGTGGTAATAGTGGGTATGCTCCCCAAATCACTATTAAGTAGAGATGAGTTCTCCAATATAGTAATTCATGAGCCACATGTTGCTATTGAGTGTTTGACAGGTGCCTGTCCCAGTGGGGAAGTGCTCAGGTGACCTAGTCTGCAGGAAGCTGCACTGGCAACCCAAGGCCGCGTCTCTCTAGTGGCTCAGGATTTACAACCTCAGAAAACTACTGGAGGACCATAACTGTGAACTGCAACCAACTAGGCAACAGTGACCATGACTGTGAGCTGGAATCAACTAGGCAACAATGAGAATGACAGATTTATGAACACACACTGGATTCCAAAAGAAGTCATTAATTACTTTATAAAATTAATTACATGTTGAGAGAACAGCTTCAATATACTGCATATGTATTTTTTCCAATATATTGCCATATAAGCAATGATTTCTGCCTCTCATTTTAAAGCTCTCAAATCCCTCATACTACTGGCCATTGGATCAGCTCCAACTCATAGTGATTTTGCATTAGATTCTCTAGGCTGGGAAGGAAAGGGAGGTAATTTACCATCTGTCTTCCCTGGAGCCATTGGTGGATTCGAACTGCTGAAGCTGTGCAATATTTGGGTTAGCAGTGCGACTCACTGTAGGCTTTGGATTTGCAATGTGCCTTTCATTTCTACTGCTTGGCACTGATTTAGACAATGTGCAAGTGCTTTGAAAGGAGCTGCTGCAGGACCTACTTCAGCCTGGACACAGCAGAAAAGGTTATTTGGGAGAGGCTCAATGAAGGATGTCTCAGAGAACAGGGAAATTTATGGGGAGGAATAGAGCAGGTGTGGCCCGACTCAGGAGGCTGACCAGCAAAAAGACAAGTGAAGAAGTGTAAGTGGTTTCAAGTGGCTGGAGTTTAGGACACACACTGGGGATTGGGAGATAATTAGTATAATGAGGATAATTTAGGAGAATTTGAAGCTCCTCCTCACTTACATTGAGCACATGGCCAAGAGAGATTGGTCCTTGAAGAACATCATGCTTGGAAGGATGGACGGACAGCGCAGGAGAGGGAGACCCTGATAAGATGGATAGATACAGTGACAGGGGAGATGAGGGTTGGTGTGTTGGGGTTAGTGAGACTGGCTCAGGACAGGGAAGGGTTCAGAGCTGCTGTACTTAGGGTTGCTATACATCGCAGGTGTTTCAATGGCACATAACAACAATAACATACTGACAGGTTTGGAAGCAGGAGAGGGAGGCATCCACTTCTTAAATAACATGCCTCCGGAAACTGTACAAACTATGATAAATGTCGATAGCTGTAGAGGGGCTTCAGGCCTTTTGTTCATAGGTTTTCTATGAGTCATACTCGACCAGAAGGCAATCAACAATAACAACAACAGTCCCAAATATGTCCCCTCTGAGTGGCATCCACTTCCTAAACAACATGTTTCTGGAAACTCTATGAACTTTGATAAAATGTCGGTAGTTATAGAAAGGCTTCAGGCCTTTTGTTCATAGGGTCACTATGAGTTGTACTCGACGAAGACAACAACAACAACAACAACAACAACAATAAGCCATGTATTCAGAGGCCTTAAATGGTGCAAATGTATGATGAGTTTGGCTACCAAATCTAAGTTGAAAGAGTCCACACCACGCATGGCTGACTTAAAAGAAAAGCCTGGTGACCTAGTTTGGAAAAAATTAGCCATTAAAAGCCCTATTGTCCCAGTTCTTTTTTTTTTTTCTATATCAACACATAACAAATTGTCCCACTTTGATACACTGCAACTTGCTTTCTAGGTTTTGTGTTCAGATTACAATTTCTTCTGGAGAGAAGAAATGAAACCATAGCTGAAGCAGAGCATCCCTCTTAATCCTTAGATGATGAAGGTTAGGAAATGACAGAATTTTGGGGAGTCTGACACCTCAGGCCACGCTTCCCTTCACTCCTAGGAGGTGTTTAAGGTACTTCCATGTGAATGTGAGAAGGTTAACAGACTTGGACGCTTCAGATGCCAGTTGCTTATTTTCCACTTCAGGGAGCATCTCACCACATTTCAGAGACGATAATGGGTAGGATAAGATAATGGAGCCGGAGATTAGGAAAGGTTGGGGGTCCAATAAGACTTGGAGTGAAGATTCCACACAATGTGGGCAATTTGCACTGGAAAAAGAGACTAGCACCATGGACTTTAGTAATTTGAATGGATTAGTGTGATGTCTGTGTCCACGTGGGACCAGCCAGCTTGCTGACCACTAGTCCAGGGGCAGATATTGATGCATCTGCTCTACAGCAGACCATGGTGAAGGTTCACTTGCCATCACCTCTCTCCCTGCATGCTTTGGTGCCATCTCGAACAGGAATAGTAGACAGTACAAGGCAGAAACCTAGAAGACTAAGCATTTATCCTAAAGGAAATGGTGTGTGAGATTATAATTTAGCAATTAGTAAGTTTTCTCCAAAAAGCTATTATCCAGTAGTTTGTTCAAATATACTATTTGTTGTTATTTTTGGTTCAAAATTGACTTAGAGGTGACCCCCCCCCCCAGGGGTTTTCAGAGGCAGTAAATCTTACAGGAGGACATTGTCCATCTTTCTCCTGTGAAATCGCTGGTGGACTTGAACCACCTGCCATTAAGTTTGTAGCACACTCTTTACCTCCAAGCCAATAGAACTTCCTGATATATTATTAGAAATATTAACACGAAAACATTTCCTACAGTTTTTTTTTTTTTTTGTTTTTACATTTGAATGTAGATGAAGGCTCCTACAGGAAGCAGAAGGGTGGCTTAGTGCTGAGGAGCTGAACTGCCAACCCCAAGGCATGTAGTTCTAATCCACTAGCCACTCTACAGGAGAAAAATAAGCAATCTCTACCCTTGATGCCTGGGAAGGGTGGAGAGTTAGCGGAGGAGAAGACTCTCAATCAGATGGATTCACACGGTGACTGTTGTAGCGGGCTTTGTGTGTCAGGAAGTGTGAGGATGACACAGGATAGAGCAGGGTTCAGATCTTTTGTTCATAGGGTTGCTATGAGTCTACTTGACTCGTTGGCACCTGACAAGAACAATAGTTTCCCATGAGATTTATTGCCTCTGAAAACCTGCTGGAGGATCATGTATGAGTGAGATCTGACTCGACAATAAACAACAGCAATAAAGGGGAGCAGAAAGAAGTTACAAAGCATAATTTTTCTGCAGTTATTTTACTCTTTCATCGAAGAATAATACATATGTGTGTTGCTACCTATGCTTGCATATACCCTGCATACTATTTTATATAGATGGAGGTGCGGTGGTGTAATACTTTCCATGTTGCTCTGCTAACTGAAAGGTCAGTTTGAATTCACCAGCTGCTTCACAGAAGAAAATAAGCCATCTCCTTCTGGAAAGGTTCACAGACTTAGAAACTCAATAAACGATCTCTATGAGTCTGACTCAATCAATGTAAGTGATTTGGGGTTTATCATGTATGGTATAGTGTACTATATTGCACAATGTGGAGAAGCATATTAACCAAAACACATGGAAGAGAAAATAATTCTGGAACAGAAAGGAAGAAAGGAAGTTTACTCATGAAGCATAAATAGCATATTCAACTGCCTTACTGAATTGAATTTCATTTATGCAGAATCTGTGTTAGTTATGACAAAACCACTACTAATATTTATCTTTGTAAAATAAATTGTAAATTAGATGAAAAAATTAATAAGGGTTATTATTTTAACATCTGTTTGTATTGTTTTGGTTTGATTTGATTATTTTAGTTTCCATCTCTAAAGTGCTTGAAGTTATAGGAAAAAATGTGATCAGTAAATGGTGGTACTAAGATGCCAAAGAGAATATATTGGGGGTAATCTGAACAGGTTCATAGGTGACAATGGTGTTAATTAGTAACACTTCCTGGGTGGAGGAGACTGAGAAAGGATTATTGTCCATTGGAGTTGCTGTTATTGCTGTTATATCCCATGAAATCTGAACTGACTCATAGCTGACACTCCAGCTGGTTTTCAGAGACTATAAATCACCCATCTTTCTTCCATGGAACAGCTGGTGGATTTGAACTGTGTGCCTTTGCAGTTGCAGTGTAGTTCTTTACCACTCTCCTTATATCTATCACTCATTTATCCTTCTTGACTTCAGCTAATTCAAGTTGATTTTCTATCAATTACAATTGAAAAGTTGGGACTCCAAATATTTGGAGCATTTACCAAATTTAGAGATTGAGGTTGTTAATAATTACAGCTTGTTCGGCTCCACAATAAAAACTCTTGACACCAGCAGTCAGGAAATAAAAAGATGAGTCGGAGTGGGAAAATCTGTCAGGGATCTCTCCAGAATACTTAGAAACAAAGATGTCATTCTAGAGACTAAATGCACCTGAGCTAGGCCATGGTCTTCACAATTACTTGCTATGCATCAGAAAGCTAGACAATGACTTAAGATGACAGAAGATTGATGTCTTCAAGTTGCAGTGCTGGAGAAGTCTTGAATATACCAAGGGCAGCCAAGGACACAAGCAGGTCTATCTTGGAGAGCGTGAAACCAAGTTTCTCCTTATTAGGATTTTGAAGCTGTGCCTCACAAACTTTGGGCATGTGGCCAGGAGAGACAGATTCTTGGAGAAGGACATCATGTTCAGAAGGGTGGAGGGACAGTGAAGGAGAGGAAGCCTCCAGATGAGATGGATTGATACAGTACCTACAGCAACGGAGGTAACTGTGTTGCAATCAGTGAAACTGGCTCAGGACAGGGCAGGACTCAGAGCTGTTGTATATAGGGTTGCTATTGATTATGCAAAGGCATTTGACTGCGTGGATCATAACAAACTGTGGCTGACTCTGAGAAGAATGGGAATCCCAGAACATTTAATTGTGCTAATGCGAAACCTGTACTTGGATCAAGAGGCAATAGTCAGAACAGAGCAGGGTAACACTGCATGGTTCAAAATAGGGAAGGGTGTACGCCAGGCATGCATCCTGTCTCCATACCTTTTCAACATGTATGCAGAGCAGATTATCCAAGAAGCTGGGCTCTATGAGGAGAATTGTGGCATCAGGATTGGTGGAAGATCTATTAACAATCTGCGTTATGCAGATGACACAACCTTGCTTGCTGAAACTGAGGAGGACCTCATGCACTTGCTGCGAAGGGTCAAGGACTGCAGCCTTCAGTATGGACTGAGGCTCAATGTCAAGAAGACAAAGATTCTCGCCACTGGACCAATTGGCAGCGTCAGATGGATGGCGAAGAGATTAAGATTGTTCACAGCTTCAGTTTGCTCGGCTCCACAGTCAACACTCTTGGCACCAGCAGTCAGGAAATCAAAAAGCGTATCGCGATGGGAAAGTCTGCTGTTAGGGACCTCTCTAAAGTACTCAGGAACAATGGTGTCTTTCTGGAGACTAAGGTGCGCCTGATACAGGCCATGGTATTTGCAATCGTTTGTTATGCATCAGAGAGTTGGGCAATGACTAGGGAGGACAGAAGGAGAGTTGATGCTTTTGAGCTGTGGTGCTGGAGAAGAGTACTGAATGTACCATGGACTGCCAGGAAAACAAACAGATTCATCTTGGAGAGGATTAAACTAAGCTACTCCTTGGAGGCAAGGATTCTGGGGCTTCGTCTGACATACTTTGGACATGTTGCCAGGAGGGACGGGTCCTTGGAGAGGGACATCATGCTTGGGAGGGTGGAGGGACAGCACAGGAGGGGAAGACCCTCTATGAGATGGATTGATTCGGTGATTGGGGTAATCGGGATGGGTGTGTAAGAGGCGGTGCGGTTGGCGCAGGATAGAGCAGGGGTTTAGGGCTGTTGTGCATAGGGTCACTATGAGTCGAAAACGACTCGAAGGCACATAACAACAACAACAACAGTGCATTGCAGGTGACATGATGGCACATAATAATAACAAATTTCTTTAAGAGGAGTTAATTACTTAATTTCAATTTGCAGCCTTGGATGCACCCGCCAGTCTATGCCAAGAAATTTGGGGGATGGCTGTCTGGTCAACGAATTGGAGGAGGTCCATATTTGTTCCCATTTCCAAGAAGGTTGATCCAACTGAATGTGGAAAATGTTGAACGATATCATTGATATCACATGCAAGCAAATTACTGCTGAAGATCATTCAAAAATAGCTGGAAAAGTATATAGACAGGGAATTTCCAGAAGTTCAAGTGGAATTTAGAAGTGGCTGTGACACCAGGGGTATCATTGCTGATCTCAGGTGGATTCTGGCTGAAAGTAAGGAATAGAAGAAGAATATCTATTTGTGCTTTATTAACTATGCAAAGGCATTTGACTGTGTGGATAATGACAAGTTATGACTGACATTGAAAAGGATGGGAATCCCAAGCACTTGATTGTGCTCATGAGGTATCTATACCTGGACCAGGAGGCTGTTGTGTGAACAGAGCAGGGGAGCACTACATGGTTTGGAATTGGGAAGCAAGTGTGTCATGGATGTATTCTATCTCCATACCTGTTAAATCTATATACTGAGAAAATTATCCAAGAAGCTGGACTCTGTGAAGAGAAATGTAGCATCAGGATTGGAGGGCCACTTATCAATAATCTGCAGTATGCAGATGACACAACATTACTTGTTGCAGGTGAGGAGGATTTGAAGCACTTGTGGAAGATTGTATCTCAATATCAAGAGAACAAAGATTCTTACTACTGGACTAATGGCCAATGTCATGATGGATGGAGGGAGATTGAAATTGTCTACAGTTTATCTTGCTTGAGTCCATGATTAACACCCTTGATATGAGCAGCCAGGACATAAGGGGGCACATTGCAATGGGAAAATCTGCAGTAAGGGACCTTTCCAAATTATTGAGGAGCAATGATGTGATGTCAGTTTGAGGACTACGGTGATTCAGGCCGTAGTCTTTTTGATTTCTAGCTGTTCAACTGAGATCTGGGCAATGCTTAAGGGTGACAGAAAAAGAATTGTTGCCTCTGAGCTGTGGTTTTGGAGAAGAGCCCTGAACACCCCATGGACTGCCAAGAGAATGAACAGATATGTCTTAGAGTTGGTGTAGCCAAAGTGCTCTTTGGAGGCAAAAATGATGAGGCTTTGCCTCACATATTTTGGACATACTGCTAGGAGGTGCTATTCCTTGGAAAGAGACATGATATTGGAAAGGGAGGAGGGCTGGCAAAGGTAAGAAAGACCCTCAACCGGTGATTGCTGCAATGGGTTTTTTGTTTTGTTTTGTTTTGTTTTGTTATTTCCACTTCACGTTTATTGAGGGAGTGAATGTATAACAATATATTCCTTTCTTTTCCCTTTATATATTTTTTATTATTATTAATTTTAGTGAAAATTTTCAGAGACTGGATTTCCATTCATTCATTGTTGCAATGGACTCTTGTGTGTCAGGAAGTGTGAGGATGGTGCAGGACAGGACTGAGTTCAGGTCTTTTGTTCATAGGATCTTTATGAGTCGTATTTGACTCGTCGGTACCTAACAACAACAACAATTGCTAAGAGTCTTTTTGGAAGTAAAAAAGTTTACAACAAGTGTTATTGTTGTGTACCGTTGAGTCTGAACTGACCCGTAGTGGACCCTTCAATGGGTTTTTCAGAGACAATCAACCACATGGAAGGTGATTGCCCATCGTTCTCCCACAAAACAGCTGGTGGCCTCTAACCTTTGGGGTTACAGAGCATCTTCTTGCCACTAGGCCACCAGGCTACCAGAGGTCCTACAAGCAAGCAGTGGAATTAAAATCTTACAAAGCAAATGTGCTACTTTGATAGCTGCGGTGTGACCAGTACAAATCACTTTGGTGGTTTGTGGTTTTTTTTTAAAGTTCCATCAGATGTATACAGAAGCCAGATGATGGAAGATGGAACAACACTAAGGTGGAATTGATGTCTTATTTTTTATTTTATTTTATTTTATTATTTTTGTGTGTGTGTACCATCAAGTCAGATCTGACTGGTACAGGAGGAGATTGTTCCTCCTTCTCCAGAGAGATCTGGTGGATTAGATCCCCACACCTCTGGGATTGCAGTGCACCTTCTTGCCACTAGGCCACCAGACCTCCACGGAATTGATGTATTTTAATTGTGGTGACAATGAAGAATATTGGCTACCATGGAGAGTTGAGATGCTAACGTGAAGGCAATGCCCAAGGGCACATCCACAAGCTTCGACTCCTGAGAGACATTCTCGTCTGTGCTGTTTACAACCTGGGAAAGCTCACTGCAGGGTCAGCTATGAGTTGGTTCTGATTCAGTGGCAATGAGTTTTGGAAGGTTGGACTCCAGAAGAATTAGAAATCTGGTTTGGAGGATTTACAGCCAGAACATCCTGAGAAGTGAGTTGTTGTTGTTGTGTGTACTGTCAAGTTGGAACTGACACATAGCAGACCCTCCGGTGGGTTTTCAGAGGCAGTTAATCACATAGGAGGAGATTGCCCATTCTTCTCCTGCAGAGAAGCTGGTGGCCTCGAATTGCATGCCTTTGAGATTGCACCACAGCTTCTTGCCACAAGGCCACCAGTATGCACATCTTTTATCTTGCTTGTTTGGAACATGTTACTAGGAGGTCATGTCCTTGGAGAAGGATATTATGCTTGATAAAGCAGAGAGTTATTAAAAAAAGGAAGACCATCAATAAGATGGATTGGAATAGTAACTGCAAGAATGGGGTCAAGCAAACCTACTATTTTGATGGTGATTCAGGGCAAGGTGGCATTCTGTTCTGTAATACATAAAGTTCCTAAGTATAACAACAACTTGGTGGCCCTCAACAAAAATAGTGAAATGGAAAGCTGTGTGTAGTCCAAAATGCTTTGTTAAAGCTAGTCACTTGCGGCTGGTCTGAGGGCAGTGGAGGCCACAACTAATTAGTCACTTGCTATGCTATGAAAGCTAGGCAATGAATCAAATTGACAGAAGACTTGATGCCTTTGAGTTGTGTTGGAGAACAATTATGAATATCTCATGGACAGTCAAAAGAATAAACATATATATCTTGGAAAAAGTGCAATCAGAGGGCTTCAGAGAGGCAAAGATGGCAAGATTTCAGCTCATATACTTTGGGTATGTTGTTATTATGTGCCATTGAGTACCAGCTCTGCAGCCTGCCCTGTCCTGAGCCAGTCTCACTTACTCCAACACACCTTCCCCTATTGTCCCATCACTGTATCAATCCATATCATCCTGGGTCTTCCTCTCTCCTGCTCTGTCCCTCCTCCCGAGCATGATGGCCTCCTGGCCATGTGCCCAAAGTATGTGAGATGAAGCTTCAAAATCCTAGCCTCCAAGGAGAAGCTTGGTTTCACCATCTCCAAGACAGACTTTTTGTTTTCTTGGTATCTTTGAGCTGTATTGTTGGAGAAGAGCACTGAACATACCCTGGTCAGCAAAGAGAACAAATAGATATGTCTTGGAGAGGGTGCAGCCAGAGCGCTCTTTAGAGGCAAGAATGATGAGGCTTTGTCTCACATACTTTGGACTTGTTGCTAGGAGGGCTATTCCTTGGAGTGGAACATGATGTTTACAAGGGTGGAGGGTCAGCAAAGGAGAGGAAGACTCTCAACCAGGTAAACTGACACAGTGACTAATGCAATGGATTCTTATGTGTCAGGAAGTGTGAGAATGGTGCAGAGCAGGATTGAGTTCAGATCTTTTGTTCATAGGGTTGCTGTGATTCGTACTTGACTAGACTGTACCTAACAACAGCAATAACCAGAAATACAAAATGGGTTTGAAGAGATTGTTGTACTAAAAACATTATTGCCAATATCAGATGAATCTTGGCAGAAAGCAAAATGTACCAGTGCAATATTTATCTGTGTTTCATTGACTATGCAAAGACATTTGACTGTTTGGATCACAACACATTGTGGATCACCTTGGGGAAAATGGGAATCCCTGAACACTTGATTGTGCTCATGCAAAACCTATGCTTGGACCAGGAAGCTATGCCAAGAACAGAGCAGGGGAATACTGCGTGGCTCAAAATTAGGAAAGGATTGAGTCAGGGATGTACCCTGTCTCCATACCTTTCCAATCTATATGTAGAACAGATCATTTGGGAAACAGGGCTTTATGAGTGTGTCATCAGAATTGGAGGAAGACTCATCAAGAACCTATGTTAAGCAGATGGCATAACCTTGATTGCTAAAACTGAAGAAAACCTGAAGCACTTGCTTTAGAAGGTCAAGGGCAGTAGTCTTCAATATGGATTGAAGGTCAACATCAAAAAGATTCTTACCACTGTGCCGATTGGCAGAACCATTATAGATAGGATGAGATTGAAGTTGTTAACTGTTGCGGCTTGCTTGACTCCACAATCAACATTCTTTTTTTAATTTATTTTTTTATTTTATTATTTTTGTGTGAGTGTACCATCAAATCAGATCTGATTGATACAGGAGGAGACTGTCCCTCCTTCCCCGGCAGAGCATCTGGTGGATTCGAACCGTGAGCCTCTGGGATTGTTGTTGCACCTCCTTGCCACTAGTCCACCAGAGTTCCCCACAATCAACATTCTTAACACCAGTAGTCAGAAAATCAAAAGACAAAATGCTTTGGGAAAATATGCTGTCAGGGACTTCTCCAGAGTGCTAAAAAAACAATGATATTAGTCTAGAGACTAAGGTGTGCCTGATACAGGCCATGGTCTTTCAAAATTACTTGTTATACTTCAGAAAGTTGCACAATGACTAAGGATGACAGAAGAACAATCAATGTCTTCATGTTGTGGTGCTGGAGAAAACTCTTGAATATATCATGGACTGCCAAGAAAACAAATAGGTCTGTCTTGGAGAGGATGAAACCAAGTTTCTCCTTGGAGGCTAGGATTTTGAAGCTCCATCTCACATACTTTGGGCACATGGCCAGGAGAGACAAGTCACTGGAGAAAGACATCATGCTTGGAAGGGTAGAGGGACAGGGCAGAAGAGGAAGAACTCGGGAAAGATGGATTGATACAGTAACTGGGGCTATGGAAGTTGGTATGTCGGAATTAGTTAGACTGGCTCAGGACAGGGCAAGTTTCAGAACTGCTGTACATGGGGTCACTATGGGTGGCAGGTAATTTGATGGCATAAAACAACAAGAAGTACATTTTCGTTTTAAAAAGATCACCTTCTCTTTTTCTTCCTTTGTAATGTGTTCTCCGATTACTTACATCACACTCCCTTCCTCACAAAAACCCCAACAAATCTATATCTCACCATTCTGCTTTCATAGTAACCTTATGGCACAAATCCAAATATTTGAGAAATATTCTCTGAAAATTAATAGCCATAGCAGACCATTAAGATCCAAACGTCCTAACCTCATTAGCTGCCCTCCTGAACAAACCAAACACACAGTAAATACTTATGTAAACAATAAATCCTGAAAAATCACGCGTTTTTATCAGTTGGGTTTTGTTACTATAAGTATTGAAGTTTATAAAATAGTTTGGTATTCACAATTAAATGTTTCCCTAAAGCTTTCTGTCAAAAATAGAGATGTAATAGATAAGCTCCTTTTTAGAAATCATGACCTTATTGAGAAATATTGACTCCTTTATCCCTCTACTTTCTTGAAACAGAAAAGATTGTCTTACAATTATTGACTACATTCATATTCAGGTATTACAATTAAATTAATACTTATCATAAAAAGTTTGCCAGGTTGCAATTACAGGTAGATGAGATTTTCATGATATTAAGTAAACAGAAAATTATCATCCTCAATTACTTTTAAAAGCTTTGATGTAAATCTCATTTGACCAAAAAAGAAAATGCGCAAGTTTCAACCATGTGTCAATTATACCATCAGTACAGCACATTTGTAAAAGAGGTGCATGGTGTGTAAGAAGTATGTAAATTAGGTATGCTACTGAGTTGAAGCTAATATGAAAATTTATAGTTTTATTGGCAGATAGAACAATTTTTTTACTTCAACTATAATAGAAGACTTAAAGATAAATGTGACTCCAAAGCTACAGATAAAATGCTTTTATTTTTGCTATTCTTCTTGTTGTTGTTATATAACATAGAGTCAACTGCAACCCTATGGATTGCAGCTCTGAAGCCTGCCCTGTTCTGAGCCAGGCTCACTGATTCTGAGACACCTGCCTCTATTGCCCCAGTTACTGTAACAATCCATCTCATTCAGGGTCTTCCTCTCCTGCACTGTTCCTCCACCATTCAGAGCATGAGCGCTGTCTCTCCACCCTTCTGAGCATGATTTTTCTCTTCAAGGACAGCTTCCTCCTGGCCACGAACCCAAATTATGTGAGAGGGAGCTTAAAAATCCTAGCCTTCAAGTAGTAGGCTGGTCTCACCCTTTCTAGAATGAACCTGTTTGTTCTCCTAGCAGTCCATTGTATATTCAATACTCCTCTCCAGCATGATAGCTCAGACATCAATTTTCCTTTTATTATTTCTAGTCATTGTCCAGCTTTCTGACGTATAGCAAATAATTGCAAATACTAAAAGCCTGGTTCAGGTGCACATTAGTCTCCAAACTGATGTTGTTGCTCTTCAGTACTCTGGAGAGGTCCCTGACAGCAGACTTTCTCAACACAATTCATCTTTTGATTTCCTGGTTGCTCTTACCAAGAGTGTTGATGGTGGAGCCAAGCAAACTAAAGCTGTCAACAATCTCAATCTCATCCCTGTCTATCATGATGTTGCAAATCAGGCCAGTAGTGAGAATTTTTGTTTTCTTGATGTGAGCTTCAATTCATATTGAAGACTATAGTCTTTGACCTTCTGAAACAAGTGCTTCAGGTCCTCTTTAGTTGCAGCAACTAGGGTTGTGTCATCTGCATAACACAGATCATTGATGAATCTTCCTCCAATCCTAATGACACATTATTCCTCATTCAGCCCAGAGTCCTGGATGACCTGTTCTACTTATAAATGGAAAAAGATCTGGAGATAGGATATAACCTTGTTATACATCCTTCCTGCTTTTGAACCACACAGTGTTTCCTTGTTCTGTTCTGATGATTGCCTTCTGGTCCAAGTATAAGTTTTGCATAATCACAAACAAATGTTCTGGGATTCCCATTCCTCTCAGAGTCAGCCACAGTTTTTTCTGATCCACACAGTCAAATGCCTTTGCATAGTCAATGAAACACAGATAGACATTCCTCTGGTGCTCTCTACTTTCAGCCAAGATTCATCTAACATTAGCTACAATATCTCTAAGACATGGCTTCATCTAAACCAAAGCTGTACATCTGACAGTTTTCTGTTGAGTTTCAGTCACTTCTGGATAACTTTTAGCAGAATCTTACTTATCTTTAATCTGCTTCTATCTGTAAAATGATTATCTGTCGGATAATGTTCTAAATCTGAGCATTCAAATTAAGATAGACTAGGAAGAAGAACTGACCATCTACTTCTGAAATAATAGGCCTTCGAAAACCCTATGTGCAATAGAGCACACTTAGACTAGCAGATATCGCAACTGAGGTTGAGACCTAAAATATGGAAGCACAAAGAAGGAGGAGCAGCTGTAAGAAGATACTAGTGATTGGAATGTGGAATGTGAGAAGCATGAATGTAGGATAGATAATTGGACATTGTTAAGACAGAAACGGAATGCATAAATATTGTCTTACTAGGCATTGGCAAAATGAGATGGCTTGGCATGGAATATTTTGAATCAGATGATCGTATGATCATCTATTATGCAGGAGATGAAAAGCTGAGCAAAAATGGGGTTGCTTTTATAGTTAAAAAAGTCATTTCTAGGTCCTTGAAATTCAATGTTGTGAGGGACAGGATGATATTCATACGCATACAAGGAAGTTCAGTGAATACCACTATCATTCAAATATATGCACCAACAACTAGAACTAAAGAGGAGGAAATAGAAAATTTCTACAAACTTTTTCAGTCAGAAATCAAGCAAAAATGCAATCAATATGGATTAATTATAATGGGTGACTAGGATGCAAAAATTGAGACCAGAGAAGGATCGGTAGTTGGAAAACATGGACAGAATGACAGAAATGAAGCTGGAGACAGAATTCTGTTCATTCAATGATTTATTCATTGCAAATACTTTTTATAAGAAATACAAACACAGGCTATATTTATGGATTTCACCTGATGATATGCGTAGGAATCAAACAGATTAGAATCTGTGTGAAGAATCACTAGAGAAGCTCAATATCAGCTGTGAAAACTAGTCCAGGTGCTGATTGTGAAACAGACCACCAACTACTCATATGCAAGGTCAAGCTGAAGTTAAAGAAAGTGAAGTCAAATCCACAGGGACCAAAATGTGACCTTGCGTCTATCCCACTCGAATTTCAAAATCATCTCAGAAACAGATTTGTGGCCTTGAATACAAATGAGTGAAGACTAGATAAACTGTGGGAGGATATCAAGAATTTCGTCCAGAAAGAATGCAAAATGTCATTACAGACAGAGGAGGGGGAAATAAGATCAAGATAGATGTCAGACAAGACTTTGGGTATTGCACTGGAGTGCCCCAAGGAGCCAGATCAGAGGGAAGAAATCAAAGAGCTGAACAGAAGAAAGTAGAAATAGCCAATTAATTAAAGACCAATGTTAATCTGATTATTTACTACAGTTATATATTGCCAAACGATGGCATTACTGTTTTCACTCTTGTACTCATCTCAGTTCACAATGCATATTATTTTACAGACATCGGTGAGCTCTATTTTTTGTTGTCATTAGGTGCTACCGAGTACAGCTCACAGCAATCCTATGAACAGCACCACTCCCAACATCTGTTCTGCACCATACTCAACATCTCTAACAAACTAGAACCCATTGCTGAAGTCATGTGTCAATCCATCTCTTTGCATGTCTTCCTCTCCTTTGCTGACCCTCCATTTTTCCAAGCATGTTCCTTCCCGAGGAATAACCTCGCTTAGCTACATGTCCCAAGTGTCAAAAATGAAGCTACATTGTCTTTGCTTCCAGGGAGCAGTCTGGCTGCACTTTTTTCCAAGACATAATTGCTTGTTCTTTTAGTAGTCCGTGGGATATCTAACACACATCTTCAATGTTATTGTTGTTGTTAAGTGCTGTTGAGTCGCAGGTGACTCATAGTGACCCTATGAAGGAGAGGTGTCTCTCATCCTCTCTCCAGGTTCATAGGGTTTCCGGAGACAAGCTTTTATGGGAGTGGATGCCACTCCTCCTTCCAAGCTTGTTTTAATCGGGGAGTTCCACCCCACTCTCAGTCCGCATTGGGAAACCAACCATTAACGCATTTGACACATCAGTGTCACGGTGTTCAGCCTCATGTCTTCAATACCACCACTCAAAGGCATCAATTCTTCTCCTATTATACTTACTCATTGTTTAGCTCTCTGATGTATAGCAAGAAAGTGAGAAAACCATGGCCTAAATCAGATGCACCTTAGTCTTCAAACTTACACCATTACTCCTCAGCATTTTGGAGAGGTCCCTAACAGCAGACTTGCCCACCATTCCCCACCATCCCTGATCTGCTCAAGCAGATTGTTACAGTCAGTGTGTAAATCTATCTCATTGAGTTTCTTCTTCTCTTTTGTTGACCCTTTGTCTTTCTCAGCATGATGTCTTTTTCCAAGTACTGCCCCATCTTGACAAATTCCCCAAAGTGCATGAGATGAAATTTCACCATCCTTACATCTAAGAAAGATTCTGGTTGCAATTCCCCAAAGACAAATTTGTCTTGAAAAGTAGTTGGGAACAATAATATATATAATATTATATCATTATTATATAACATATAATAATAATGATATACTGTATTTGTTCTCAAAGAGTTCCTAATATAATAATAAGACAAATAAATTCACAAAAATAATACTATAGAATTATGATCTTATTTATAATTTAGCTCAGTGTTTCAGATTCAATAAATACTTGTATGGAGTACTTAAACCTCACACATTTAATACTTAACGATGTTCACATATTTGACTGTTGGCTGAAAAGTTGTAAATTTGAGTACACTCAGGCATTTCAGAAGCATTTCAGAGCTGTCTTCTGAAAAAAGGCAATTATAAAAAAGAAAAAAACCAACCAAACAAAAAACCCCTCCATGAAGTATAATTTTATTTTGATGTGAGAGGGGTTGTTGAGAGTTGGAATTTACTCAATAACAGCTGATTGTGTATATATTTTTACATACTTAATAATATTTAAAAAAGAGAATCAACCAAAACGTCATGGTTGAAACTCAGTTCGGAAGCTATAGAAGAAGGTTCAGAAAGTTGATTTTGAAGGTCAGTAAAAGTTTACCAAGAAATTTTAAAACAGGATGTTCCAGGAATACAGAAAAGAATTGCAATGATGTGAAGCTGTAAAATTGTTATTTGTGTGCTTGGAGAAGGAATAGAGATGGATTTATGAGGCTGAACTTGGACTACATGGGAGAAACAACCCATAGACGATGCTTCACTTACATCCCATTTGAAGGTTTCAAACACTGTTCTCTGAACTGTGGGAAGTCATTGTGGGCTTTAAAAATATCACTAGTAGATTTGTGAACTTCGGAAGCACTGTGAATAATGGCTGAAGGTAGAGCACTGGAGTAAGAAAGGAGAGAAAATATTTCAGATATGAAAAATATAGTAGTGACATGGTAAAGTTGGGAAGGAAGTGGACATTGTGAGTGGCATGGCTTGGTCACTGGTTACACATGGGGACCACAAGAAGACAGAGGAAGAGGTTCCTACAATTTTTCTAGGATAAATTTCCATCTCTGCTACACTTTGAAAGTATTTCTCATCTAGCACAAGGCCTTTCATGCATCTTTGAGCACTGCTACATAAAATAAATTGGATTAAATGGAACTTATTTTACAATTCAGCCTCTTATTTGTTGGTGTTAAGAAATGAATTTGATAGGGTACTTTCAACTAATGAGCTATGAGTCATAAATCACCAAACAATAACCTTAGGACCTTGGTGAATTTCTCATCCACATTCAGACCTGCCTGAATCAAGGCTTTTTAGGGATTAAGATGATAGCAATCTTTGTGCTGTAAACATGCCTAACATGCAACAGTAAAGCACAAAGTAATAGTACTAGAAATTTTGCCCTTCCTTGGGGGTCTCATTGTCATTGAATTGGGACAAACTCATAGCTGGGCCTACAGTGGGTTTTTTGGAGTCTGTAAATTACACAAGAAAATATTGCCCGTCTTTCTTCCATGGAGCTGCCAACGGATTCGAACTCCCAGAAGAGGACAGGCAGATTAGCAGTTCAGCTCCCTACAGGCTAGGTTAAAAGCATGATGACAGATGTCCAACAGAAGCTGATTAAGTGTGTGTAAATTGATTATATCTCTGTCAATCTATAATAGAAGCTCTTTGAAATGACCTTCCCTTAACCAACCTGTTGCATGAATTAGTACGTCTTAGAATATTTTAGGGAGGATAGAAGGAGAATTGATGCCTTTGAGCTGTGGTGCTGAAGAAGATTATTGAATGTACCCTGAAGTGCCAAGAAAAACAAACAGATTCATCCTGGAGAGGGTTAAACCAGGCTGCTCCTTGGAGGCAAGGATTCTGGGGCTTCGTCTGACATACTTTGGACATGTTGCCAGGAGGGATGGGTCCTTGGAGAGGGGCATCATGCTTGGGAGGGTGGAGGGACGGTGTAGTAGGGGAAGACCCTCTATGAGATGGATTGATTCGGTGACTGGGGTAATCGGGATGGGTGTATTAGAGACAGTGCGATTGGCACAGAATAGAGCAGGGTTTAGGGCTGTTGTACATAGGGTCACTATGAGTTGCAAGTGATTCAACAGCGCGTAACAACAACAATGTATTAGAACGGACTGTAGCCACAAATACCTGGCATTACTGAGATTGGCGGGCTGTTCACACATTGAATTGTATCTTCACCAAAAGTTAGCTGGGCTTGGTCTTGAACATATTAATGTTAAGCGAACTGCCAATGGTCGACTGGTTTGTGGTTTTATAAATTAATTAAATTTTGCTCAGAAAATATGACGGCAAAATGAGAAGGGAGTTGATTTCTTGAAAATCACCTCAAATATGTTTGAAAGACTCAGGAAGTTGCTGTAGTTGTTGAGTATTGTCAAGTTGGAACTGACCAGAGCTGACCATTCAGTGGATTTTCAGATGCAGTTAATTGCACTGGAGGAGACGGGTCCATCTTTCTCTCTTGGAGCAGCTGGTGGATTCTAACCATGTGCCTTTGGGATTGAAACCCAGCTTCTTGCCACTAGGCCACAGAATTTAACAAGCCGTAGGAATTATTAAAAATTGCTATCCTGGCAGACACTAACTGAAACACTTGTAAAACAAATGGAAAATACAGAGAGATGCTTTACTTTGCTAGTGTTTGAATGTTCTTGCTCCGCTTTAAGGAAAACTTAAACTGGAAATCACAGATGATGCATTATGGATGAATGTATCGACGAGAGACAACAGGGAAATCCAATTTTTATTCCTATACACACTATAAAATGCTTGGCTTTACATCAAAAGAGTATAAAATAAATATACATTTATTGGGTTTTAGATTAAATAAAACCTTTATGGAAAAATATGCATCGTTCAAACCATTCTTGCTTTAACCAGCTTTATATTTGAAAAGTCAATCAGCTATTAGTTGTAATTGAATTGGACAAAGGGTCACCATTGTTTTTTTCTTAAGTGCACTGTCTACGAAGAAAGTCTACATCAGCATTTAAGCAGAGACGCAGACTTTTGTGTCTCCATAAAATCCTGTTCAAGCATACCACCTAGTAAGGCCATTGCATTTCATGTTCACAGTTTTCACACGCACTAAGACATTCCCACCAGCGAAAGGAAACATTAGAGAGATATTCTGGTGGAGTTATTTTTGGTGATTTTTTTTTTTAAGAAAAGAAATTTCTTTATTTACCAAGCTCAGAATTGGAGGAAGATTCAACAACAGCTTGTGTTATGCAGATGACACAACCCTGTTTGCTGAAACTGAGGAGGACCTGAAGCACTTGCTGCAGGTCAAGGACTGCAGCCTTCAATATGGATTGAAGCTCAACTTCAAGAAAACAAAGATTCTCACCGCCTGGCCAATTGGCAGCATCATAGTGGATGGTGAAGAGATTGAGATTGTTAACACTCTAGGTACCAGCAGCTAGGAAATTAAGAGACGAATTGCACTTGGAAAGTCAGCTTTCAGGGAACTCTCCAGAGTATTTAAGAGCAATGACAACAGTCTGCAGACTAAGGTGTGCCTGATCCAGACAATAGTCTTTGCAATTGCTTGCTGTGCATCAGAGAGCTGGACAATGACTAGGGGTGATAGAAAGAGAATTGATGCCTTTGAGCTGTGGTGCTGGAGAAGAGTGTTGAATATACCATGGACTGATAGGAGAACAAACAGGTTCATCCTGGAGAGGGTCAAACTGGGCTGCTCCTTAGAGGCAAGGATTCTGAGGCTTTATCTGACATATTTTGGACATGTTACGAGGAGTGACTGGTCCTTGGAGAGGGGGATCATGTTTGGGAGGGTGGAGGAGCAGTGCAAAAGAGAAAGACCCTTGGTGAGATGGATCAATCCAGTAACTGGGTTATGTGTGTTAGAGACAATAAGGCTGCACAGGATAGAGCAGGGTTTAGGGCTCTTGTACATAAGGTCGCTAACAGTTGTAAGCGACTCGATGGCACATAACAACAACAACTTGTTATTTACTATTATATACCTTCAAGTAGAAACCAACTTATAGTTGACTCTCCAGTGGATTTTCAGAGCAAGCAAGCTGCACGAAAGGAGGTTATCCATCTTTCTCCTGTGGAGCACATGGTGAATTCTAATCCCTTACTTCTGGATTATGTCTCAACTCTTTATGACTAGGCCACCAGAGCTCCCCTATTGAACAAATATTATCATGTAATAACTGAAGAATTAATGAAATGAATTTTTAATTATTTTAAAAGGAAAACGTTATCAATTTTTTTTAATTCATTGTTGCAAATTTTCTTCCCTTCTCTCTCCTCTACTGCACTTTGCTATGCACCTGATATTCTGGACATTTTTCATGCAAATAATACCTACTCATCTATTCCTTTTAAATAGTTTTTCCCATGATCTGTTTCAAAGCCGTGTACATTATTTATCCACTTTTCTTAGTTTTTCCCAAACCTCCACATTAGCCCTCTTTTATAACAGTGGCATTATGCAGTATATGTTCCCCAGGGTCACCCATTTTGTATAATATTTCATGAGTTCCTCATTTTTCAATGCAGCATAATATTCCACTGTGTGAATATACCACAGCTTCTCTAGCCATTTGTTAGTTGATGGACACTTGGGTTGTTTCCAGCTCTTTGCTATTGTGGAACAAAGCAGCAATAATCATGGGTGAGCATATATCTGCTTGGGTGGCAGTTCTGGTTTCTTTAGGGAATATTCCCAGTAGTGGAATTGCTGGGTCAAATGATATTTCTATTTCCAACTTTTTGAGAAAGAGCCATACCGCCTTCCACAGTGGTTGCACCATTTTACACTCCCACCAACAGTGAATAAGGACTGCAGTTTCTCCATAATCTCGCCAGCAATTTTTTGTTTGCTGCTCAGTTGAATTTTACTGTTGTTACTGGGGTGAGATGATATCTCTTAGTTGTTTTTATCTGTATCTCTCTTAGAGGTGGGGCTTTTGAACCTTTCCTCATGTGATTGTTTTCCACTTGAATGTCTTCTTTGGTGAAGTGTCTGTTCATATCCTGTTTACCTTTATCTTGTTGAGGTGCTGAAGTATTCTATAAATTCTATATATAAGCCCCTATCAGACATGTCATTACAAAATATTTTTCCCCAGATGTGAGTTCCTTTGTACCCTGTTGGAGAAGTTTTTTTTGATCTGCATAGATTCTTAGAAGGTCTCATTCATCTAATTTATCCTCTCCTGGTTGGAGGTTTGCCAGGATGCTTGGAAGACTTTTCATGCTGTGGATTAGGGCTTCTAGAGTTCTTCCAATAGGGAGACACTTTGAAACTTTCTCAGAATTTTACCAAACAGATAGTAATTTGGAAAAATAGTTATCAACCACTGCTTGATAATGGTATGTATTGATGCCAAGTTATAACAATTGCATTCTTTTTTATTTTTATTAAATTTTATTAATTTTAATGAACATTTACAGAGATTTGGGGTTTCCATTCATTCATTGTTGCACTATTTTCTCTACCCTCCCCCCACAGTTCATCCCTCTTTTTTCCCCCCTTGAAAGTCTGTTTTAATTGTCCCATTGCCACAGTGCTTGTCAAAGTCAGTTCTGATAAATCTCCTTTGTCAGTGTGTCCTTTGCCATTCCCTTTCACTCCTCCCTGAGAGAGACTTCACCGTGATTCATAAGGAAAAGGGGACGGCGTATTCTCTTAGCTACTTCCTGCTGAAAAGGGACGCTGTAGGTTTTAGGGTGAAGATCTTCTCTCACTACTCTAA
>NW_006399941.1:691920-705543 GCF_000299155.1 Elephantulus edwardii | reverse complement strand
AAATTTTGCTATTTTGACTGGGGTGAGATGATAACTTATAGTTGTTTTGATAACCCTTGCATTCTTGAAACAGTATTTTATATTTGATTTCTTGAAAAGTACTCAAAATCAGGAGAAAAAAATTTTCCCAGAACTTCTTTGGCCTTAAAATAGGAGCTATATGAAAAAACACATTTTGGGACCTAAAGGATTGCTCTGCTGAACTTTGTAACATGAGTGTAGAGAATTCTTTTCACATGGTTGGGAGGTGGACCCTGTGGAAACTTCAAGTGCACACCCTCAGTATACATAAGATTGTGTCTTGCTTCTAACCAATCCATGAAGGCAAGGGCAAAAGATACCTGTCCTATAATTTTGTTATTTATACTCCTCACTGCCAATCCTAAAGACAAATGGTTCAAATCCACCAGCAGTTTCTCAGAAGAGAAAGAGGGATAATCTCCTTCTGTGCAATAAACTGCCTCTGAAAAACCCACTGGAGGGTCAACTATGTGTTGGTTCTGACCCAATCACACACAACAACAATACCAACACCATATTCTTATGTAGCAGTGAATGCAATTAGTTACCAAATGAAAGATTGGAAGTTCAAGTTTACTGACATATGCCTGAGGGAAACAAATACTGGTGACCTGAAAAATCTGTCAGTGAGAATCTTACAGAGCCCATTTCCACTCTGACCCACACTCATCAGACTGTTGTGAAGACAACATTGTTTTCTTGGTTTTCATACAAGAATTCATTACCGCTGGAGGGTAGCCTGCAAACAGAACCCACAAATGGTGGTGCAGGGCCCCCTTTTCAGCGAGCCTAAAGAATTCCAAGAAGGGGACCACAGAATATGAACTGTGACATGGGGCCTTCTGGGACCTCTCAGGGCGCACCCTCCCGGGGACAGACCAGCGTGGGGATCCCACATCTTGACAACACCACATCCATGTAAAGGGACAGCTGGCTCAAGCCCCCATCTGCAAGGTCCCAGTCTTGGCTGGGGCAGGACCTCAGTCTGGGACTGAGCAATTTTTTGTTATTCAGCTTTTCTCATAAACCTTTAAAATGTATGTACTCTGTTATACAGTTATTTTTTTAAAAAAAATAAAAGCATGGAGGAGGAAAAAAAAGAATTCATTACCATTGTGATTCATTCATATATATTGTATTCTATACAACCCCTTATTTACACTGTGTTTCATACAATTATTCCTATTCACTCGGTCCCATATACTTATTATTGTTCTATGCTTATTATTACACCATTGTTTTAAACCCTAACTGATTCCCACTACCCCACTCGCTCAATTTGTCCACTCTATTATCCTAATAATTTCCACCTTTCACCTTTTGCCACCCCCTTCCTGTTCTTTCCCTTCCCTTTTGGACATTTATACATATCTCATTAACTAACCTTCTATTTTAACAATAATGACATTAAGCAGTATTCGTCCTTATGAAGATAAAACTTTATGCATGCCTCTGTGCATGGTCTGTCTAGCTATCCTTTCCCTGGTAGCTCTCAGAAGAGAGATTCCTCTGATGACCTTGAAGGAACAAACTGCTGTGAAGTGCTATGAATACGGAGAAAGTCACATGGCAGGAAGGTGCAGGTGGCCTCTGACTACTGGAGGGCTCAGTGCTTCTGCCGCAAGGAGCTAAATTCTAGCAACAGCCATATAAGCCCCAAAGAATTCCCTGAGTTCTGGACAAAAACGCGGCTCAGCTGACACACTGATTGCAGCCCTGAGAAACCCCGTCAGAAGATCCATTTGAGCGGTGCCTAGACTCCTAACCTGCAGAACCTATGAGATAATGAAGGTGTGTTGTCTGAAGTCCTGGGTTTGTGGTAATTTGTTACCCAGAAATAGACACTAATATAACAGGATCAGTGAGTTGGATTTATTTAGGTCTTATATAAAATAATACAGAATGAATGAGTGTAAAGTGTGTTGACACATTGAGTTAAAAAGTTTCCTAGATCCTGTCCACTAGCTGCTTCATGGGAGAAAGATGGACACTGTCCTCCCATGTAGTTTATAGTCTCTGAGAACTCACTGGAGGGTCAGCTTGAATCCGTTCCTACTTGATTGCACACAACAACAACATCCTTCCAAATACATTTTGGAATGTTGCTCTGATCTTTCTATTTTTCTATAGAAGAAGTTTTTGAGTGTTGTCTGTTTCTTATTGTCTGGGAGTTCTTTCCCCCTCATTTATTACTATTGATTTAGATATAAAGAATTTACTTTTTTGAGGAATAAACAAAAGAAAATCAAATATGTTTTTAGGCAAATGGAAGAATGTGATCTCACTGAATTTATTGAGTTCAGAGGCAAATGTTTGTAGAGCATTTTAACAAAGTGAGACGTTCTCAATATCAGGATTACCTACCTGGAAATACATCCACTGCCCTCCTTTTTACTTAACCATTTCACATGCTCTTATGTTCTCTCTCTCTGTCTCTTTCTCTGTCTCTCTCTCTCTCTCTCTCTTCAGCCTTTTCTTTCTTCTGTCTTCTTTCTTTCCATCTTCCCAGTATACTGTGTCCAGTTCCATCATTGAGAGTTATTTGACTGTTACATCCTGCTCGTAAAGATACAGAGGGCATTTTATTATGAGCTACAATCTACAAAGTGGTAGTTAAACTTGATAGGTCAGAGCATATCTATCTCAGGAAGTTCCAGAAACATTGAAAATTGAGGCAGGGAAAAGAAAAATTAAAAAAATAAAATAAAATACTCAGCAGTTACCCAAGAGGTCAGTGGTTTGAACCCACTAGCCACTCCATGAGAGATGATGTGGTATTCTACATTTATACAGATCGAGAATTTTAGAAACTTTATAGACAATTCCTTTCTGTTTCATAGGGTCCCTAAGAGTCAGAATAGACTTACTGATAGTGGACTTATTTTTGATTCGTTGACCACAGCACAACAGTCTTTATACAGTTACTATTGTGTCTTTATACAGTTACTATTGAACTTGTGAAGAATCTTCATATTAAATAAATAGATAATATATTTGCCTTTAATGTCCAAACAGACAAGGAGGTTTTGTGTCACTACTATATGTCTTTATTATTGTTCCGAGAGAACATGGTGCTGGTGGTGAATTTGATTCTGAATGAGGCATGTTTATAGGTATGGACATACCCTTACAGGGCCACCTTTAATGTTAATGAGAGTGTAAAAGATTGACTTTCGTGTCTTCTACTGAAAGGTTTTCAATTTCCGGCTGCCTCAGAAAGAGTCAAGGAGAGCTCTTCTGTCATTGTCATGCCAGCCAAAAGTAAAATGTTTTTTACTTAATGATGAGAAATAATTCTCAGCTCTCCCCACCTGGAGGGGAGTGAAAAATGATTCGTCCACTTTAAATCACCAAGTCGTCTGCATGTCTAATGGGATGCAGATCTTTTGAACAACAGCAAAAACAGAGTAGGATCATATTTTGATTTCTGTGTTGATCAAAAATTATCTCTTCAGCCAAACAGAGGAAATGAGCACAGAGATTTAAAGAAAGATATCACTGGAGATTCTTCTCTCTGTGTAAATTGAGAGCAAATGTCATAGGACAGTATACATTAGTCAAATAACCAACCTTTAAATAAGATTATTTCTTTTAGAGAGCAATTTTGTCACCCCAAGAGTGATGGAGAGGCATTTGTTTTTATCAGATTAAAAGGGTAATCTGCATTAACTCTTTAGTGGTTTAAAGAGTGAATGTCATCTAAGCGGCTGACAGACTACTGTGTAACTAGAGCTGAGAAACTGGCACACAGGAAAGGGCTGTCAGTCAAGCAGATGTCATCTTTGCAAAAGCCCGGAACACGTCTTTTTTATTATTGAAGAGTATTGTCATGTTGGCAGATTCAGGGACAGTGCCTGAAATGGGAAAAAAAAAATCATGAAACTCCAGGTATCTCGTTCCCCAGATATGCTTAATAACTTTTTCCTCCCCAGGCTGCAGGCCTCCGAGGTCATTACTGGCCATTAGACTCAATTAAAACCTAGGAACAGAAAGCTGATCTTTACCCACCTCCAAAGGTATCCACGTTAGGTGGAGCCTGGGTGTTAAGCTTGTTAATAATTCAGAGCTCAGCCTGGACACATTCCCATGAGACTTAACAGTGGGGCGAAAAAGAACGCATCCAGGTTACCCCAGAGGAGAAAACAAATTGCCTTTTGCCTTTCTGACATCTTACTCTCCCTCAGTGCCCCTGACCAGGTGCCACCTGGCAGCGCGCTCCAATCACCCAGATAGAAAGGAAGTCGAGGCGGCCCCACCAAAACCGGATGAGGTTTGGCCTCAGCTCTGGTCTAATAGAATGTGCTCAACAGTGGAACTGCCTGCATTATATGCATCTGCGTTTCAGGGACCAATAGTCCTGCATAGCGTCCCTCTTTTTTTGCACCATAAAACACAGAAATATTTTCCTGTTTCTACATTTACTTACCCGTAACATTACCCATAGATTGCTTTTATCATTAGATCTCACTTCATGGATAATACATCAGTCAATACTCTAGCTTGCTTAATATAGCATTAATGTAGAATTTTCCTTTCCTAATACATGTAGACCAGAAAGAATACCTTTTTTAAAAAAATGAGAGGAGTGTTTATTTTACTTCCAAGATGTTTTACTTTTCAAGATCAAGATAATACGGGAGAGTAATATGGATGGAGCTATCTGTGTGCACAAAATTATAAAGGGAGTCAGTTCTCATTCTTTTCTGCATTATTATTTTTTTTAAAGGACCTGGCAACTGCTGATCAAAACTTCTTTAGAACTGTTGATTCAGATTTATCAGGAAGATGAATTCAAATATTTGAAACTCTGAAAATCTCTCTTTCTATGCCCGCTCACTGACCAAGGAGCTGAATAATGCAAAATTTGAAAAGATTCAGTTACTAAACAGAAGCCTCTAGAGAAGGGCCTGAAGAGTTTCCATTTGCATCAGAGTCCTCGTGCAAGTTAAGAAGGAAGGATCACAAAGTTAAGAGTCTATTTCTATTTGAATAATTTCAATACATCACCAGAGATAATTTCCCTTAATGTCCCTAAGACTGTAAGCAGAAACTTTATACTTCCAGTCTCTTGTGATCAAAAACTTCCGAATCAGACTTGCAAATCGCCTTCTCATCACATCACTGGAGCTGCCAGATAAGAAATTCTTGTAAGGAAGGGAACAACCAGAGTGCATTCATTAGTGTCATTGTACTCTAATTGAAGAAGTGACTTCTTTTGTGTCCCTAAGAGGGAAAATCAGTAAGCTTGTGACTGGGGCTCCATATAGGTAGCCCAGGACTGAATGGTAAAACAGTGCTTGCACATTCGAGAATGTCTTTGCTGATTGAAAGTGCTATCCACCATGGAATCTACACTTGGAAGTGTAAAGATGATTGCACTTGAGATATCATTTAGTGACTACCTCTGTTTGACTTATTGGGAAGAGCCTCTCAAAAGGACATTCTTCCCTACCCCCCCCCCCATTACTCAGCTTGCTGCTTTGCATGGTAGAATCCTTGGTAGCAAAGACATGGTAAGTCACTAATAGAGTCATTATGGATCATGCCAACCCCATGTTGCTTTCTGCAGGAACAGCTGTTCTGGCACAAGTGTGGTCCAGTGGTAGCAATTGCCGCCCCTGACCTCTGCAGGCAGAAGGAGGTGCTAATTCAGGAGCCTAATCAAGATCTAAACAAGCAATGCTCGCCTGAAGCCAAGGATGTGTTTTGGAGAAAATGAGGCAGATCCCGAAGGTATAAATACTTAGCAGATCGTAATCTGGTTTGTTATATAGCTTGAACCAGTCTATTAGAATTTTCTGTTTTTATCCTTGAGAGCTTTACTTTTCTTATCTTTACAATAATCCTTATTTGACCTTAGCATAGTTAGGATGGAAGGGATGAAACACATAAAAGCACTTTGTAAATTACATTAAAAGGCAAAGAAGTGAGCATTCCATTTTGATGTTTATATATATATATATGTATTTCAGCCTGATTATAGTGTAGCTACTGTTTTGTGGGCTCCTGAGCTCCCTAAATATGAGGAAATTTACACTGATTTTGCCGGGGATACTATATAGTAACAAGCATAGTGGAAGGAAGGATTGGCAAGTTAAATTACAAGGTACCTCCCAATTATGAACCTCTGTGACCCCTTGATTTCATTTACAAGAACATATATTGTAAAGCCTTTTTCATGGGAGTGGTGATGGGCTTGCCAGATAAGCATATCAAGAAATATATATCAAAACAGTGTTCAAAGAACTGTACAGATGTGGTAATGCTATTCGATTTGTGTACTATTAAGAGATGAACTGTGACAGGTAACTCATTCAAGGTCACATTTGGCAAACATACCTGGGATTTTTAAAACTTGTCATCTATTCAGACAGACCTAAAGACCTCAACAAATTGCTCTGCCAATTCACAGCAAAATGAAAAGTCTAGCGCCTCCTTGTACCATGTTATTTTCCTCATGAAGCGAGGATTCATTAAACATCCTAACGAAGGCTTGAATGGGTAGTCCGTCAGTAGGCTGGAATGAATGCTGAAGGCATACACCCTCAGTTTTTGCAGCAAGTTTGAGAAAAGATTTCCCACGGTTTGGATGTGTGTGTTCAAGTTTATTCAATGGAAGGCCCCCTTGCTCTCTTTTCTTCCCTATTTTTTTCAGTTCCCATCAAATAATGACCTGCCAACCTAACCTGACTTACTATGCAGAATAATCAAAGGAGGTGAGCACTTGCCTGTAGGAGAATCCTATCTCCTGCTTCTCAGTTTAATGCATGTGTGTCATAGGAACTCCCTGCAAAATTGTGCCTAGGGGCTTAGGATCCAAGTCAAAGCGATTCATAAAATGGATGCGTTAGAAATCTAGCTGTGGAAGATTGATGTTAAGGCTCCTTAAATGCTTGCTAAGTCCATTCACGAGCGGGGACGGAACAGTTATCTCCTTTTTAGTAGCCTGCCGTTTTATTGCTCTTTAAAGAAATCATTAAAGATATTTGAAGTTGTCAGAATCAGAGAGCTTGCGTTTTGGAGGAATTCCAGAAAAGAAATGCCTTATACAGAAATGCTCCCAAGACGATTCAGGTATCACAAAAAGTCCATCTAGTAAAATGGACTAACTCAAGACTATTACAATCACAAATATGGTCTCCTGGGCTTACCTCGCTCATTCATTCATTTATGCCTGTATTTTTTTTGGCGCCTTCAGTGAGTCAGAGACCATTCTTAATGCCTGGATCTCAAGAAGGAATAAGAGACACACAAGGTTCCTGGTTTCACAAACATTATAGTACAGTTATTTTGTGGTGATGTTAATTACCATGGAGAGTTCTCTGATTCAAAGTGAGTTTGTGTATAATAGAACAAAATGTTCCCTGGTCCTGCAGCATCTTAATGATCATTATTATGTTTAAGTACAATCCTCTGTATCACAATGTTGTTATTTTTGTTTTGTGCCATCAAGTCAGAGCTGACTCATACCTGATTCTCCAGAAGGTTTTCAGATGCAGTTTAATTGCACCAGAAAAAAAAAATTGCCCATCCTTCTCCCACAGAACAGCTGGTGGGTTTGAACAATATGCTTTTGGGATTGCAGTGGGGCTTCTTGGATCACAACAGATTAAATAATAACAACTTAATAAATAACAACTTAAATAATGCGGGGAAAGATGATGGTGTTATGTGCCATGAAGCTGGAATAAACTCATTCATGGCTCACCCTCCAATGGGCTTTCAGAGGCTATAAATCGCATGGGAGGAGACAGCCCATCATTATTCCTTGCGGAAGAGATGGGTACAATGTAAATTCTCTGAAGCGATTGGCATATGTTGTTGTTATTGTTAGGTGTTGCCAAGTCCTGACGCATAGTGACAATAGAGTGAAACACTGCCAAGTTCTGTGCTGTCCACACAATTGCTGCCAAGCCAGATTTGAGCCTTTGTTGTAACTACTATGTCAATCCATCTCCACTTGACCAAGTGGGATGTCCTTCTCCATGGGGTGACACTTCCCATAAATACATCCAAAGTCATAAATGCGTCCAAAGTATGTGAGATGAAGTCTTACCACCCTTACTTCCAAAGAGAATTCTGCATCACGTTAGTATTTTTGACACATCCTTCCAACCATTAGCTGCCAGTATGGCTCTGACTCATAGCAACACCGTGTACAACGAGATAGGATTGTTGTGAATGGGGTTTTCATCTTCTAGTTTTTAAGAGTCATCAGGAAGACTCTTTGGCTGCTACCAAGCCAAAGGTGGGTGACTCTAATCTGAGGCTCTCAGGCCTGTTCTTAATTGTTTTTGGTCATTCTTCTAGATTGTATAGCCCTGATGTGTCCACTTGCCGTACAGAGGTGACTTGTGGTCACTGTGAAGCTGAACACTGTGACACTGATGTGTCAAATGCGATAATGGTTACCCATGGTGGACAGTGTTTGGTGGAGCTCCCCAATTAAAACAAGCTTGGAAGCAGGAGTGGCATCCACTCCGTAAACAGCTTGCTTCTGGAAACCCTTATGAACCTGGAGAAAGGATGAAAGTCACACAAGTGTCAAGGACTTTCATTCATAGGGTTGCTATGAGTTGCCTACGACTCGATGGCACTTAACAACAACAACAACAACAACAACAACAACAACAACAACAACACTCTTTGGTGCATATTAATCTGTTCTCATCCAGTTGATTAGAATTCACAGAGCCTCGACAGGCTAGAGTGGTAGAAAGCCCGGTAGTGTCCAAGGCTAAAATCTTGACAGGACCAGGCTGCCACATCTTTCTTATGTATAGTGGCTGATGGGGTCAAACCACCAACCTTTCAGTTAGCGGCCAAATGCTTTATAACATCAAGACTAAGTTGTTAAAATACACCTCCTAAAAAAGGCCACTAAAGTTAAGAGGAAATACAGATGCTGAAAGAACTTCAAAAGGTGGTGTTGTTCCTGCTGTTGTTGTTGTTAGATGCTACCTGGTTGACGACGACTCTCGGTGACTAGATGAATAACAGCTCTGAACCTTGCCCTGTCCTGTGCCATCCTCATGACCTCGGATACGCTCAAGCCTATTGTTACAGTCACTATGTCAATCCACCTTGGGATAATGTAGTCTTCTTTAGAGAAAGTTGAAATGTTGATATATTGTTGAACCTCTAAGCAGGTAAGCCTATTTCCAAGTGTTACAATACTTATTTACTGATAACGTATATCATTTCAAATTGGAAGAGTGGCACAACCCATTATCAGAATAGAGTACTTCTAGAATAGCACAGAGACAAGGATATGTTGATGTTGGTGTCCTTTCACCTTCTGAGTCTCTGTGCCATCCTGTTATTATCATTCCCCACCCCCAGCCTCTTTAAAATAATGTTGTCTGGCAACCACATAGACAACCAGTGGCTTTCTAGGCTTTTAAAGAATATTCTCATTTATACATTCTCCTGCTAAAATCTTAACATTATGCCACTATTCAAACTTTCAACTATACTGCTAGCCAATCATTTGAACCGATACTGGTTCAGATTGTCCTAATGAAACTACATCGAGCTGGGTGTTTTCGGGAAGAAAAACAAAGATGCATTAGCTGGGTCACCAGGAGTCAGAATCGACTTAACAGTGGAGGTTTTTACTCTTGAGATCCTTTTCCCAGCTATAGATAAGAGTGAAGATCAGGTTAAATGCAGATAAAAGATTGAAAAAGCATTTTATGATTATAGATGCTCTTTCACAGGGTAGGAGCTGATGAATTGCCAAATGAATTACACAGTCAAGCCTTCGGTCCATTTTAATGGGCACAGGAGGATGGGTTCAATTGTCCTTGTGTTCAAGAGGGCTCTTCTTCACGAGTTAAAACAGCAGAGCCTCAGCTCTGCGCCTGTTAAGAATTTGGTTTCCAGCTAGCACGGTGCAGTGAAGGAAGAGCATTTTAATTATTTTCTCCATTTGTCCTTTACACTGTGCCTCTTTACAAAGCAAACATGCCTCTTTGGAGAAAGCTCTTTCCCACAGTTTGACAATTCATCACCCATCTGTGAGTGTCTCTCTCCCTTTTGCTTTTAAGCTCGATGTTCAGACATTTATCTTCTCAGAGGTGAACAGAGAGAACATCTTTAAATATGGCATCGATATGTCTTGACCCAGATGAAAGCCTCTTAAGTCAGTTTCCCTCAATCCTGTTACTACACATTAACTCTGAACAGGATTATCTACCAGGCTGCCAGTCAAGATGTTTGGGAGAAAGGGAAAAAAGAGAGCAAAGAGCTTTTCTGCTCATCAGTCCAGTGGGATGGAAATTTGTTCTGACCTTACTTTATTCATGTGGCTAAGAACTACCTGGCATCTAACGCTGCAGGAAAAATCAAATTGATTACACACACGCACACACACACACACACACACACACACCCCTTTCATGGTTTTCCCCCCCCCCCTCAAATTCGACAAACTTAATATTTATATGCACATAAAATTCATTGCATGGTTTAATCAATAGTTTCAATAAAGAAGAAATTTAGCAGATGAGTTCTATGCAAGTGATAATTTGGATTGGTTTGGTTTGAAGCTAATGAAATAATTAGCACCCTTTCAGATTAATTCATTGCTGTATATTAAGTGCTCAATTACTTGAAGAATTTAAGTTCCCCAATGAAGAAGGCAAATGAGTCAGCAGTGACAAAGCATGATTGCTATTTAAGTCTTTTAAGGCATGTAATTAACCAGTGTCATATGACCACCTCATCTCGTTTAGTTTAGGCAATGCTTTCTAAAAGGATCCATATAGCACATCTAGATGATTAGGGTTCATTGCGCATAAACTGGAATCAGGACTAGAAGAGCAGATGGTAAAAGACCTTTGACAATATGGCTCATTGTTATACCATGTAGTTGTAGTTAGATGCCATCAAGTTGACTACAACTCACAGCCAGCCTTGGAACAACAGATCTGCACCTTTCCCTACCCTGTGTCATCCTCACCACCTCGGAGATGCTTGAGCTCAGTTACAGTCACTCTCTCAGTCCATCTTGATAAAGGTCTTCCTCTCTTTCTCTGACCCTCTACCTTGACCAGCATGAAGTCTTCTTCCAAAGAATATTCCCTCATGACAACCTTCTCAAAGTATGTGAGATGAATTCTCACCCTCCTTACCCCTAAGAAGCACTCTGGTTGCACTTCTCCCATGACAGACTGAATCGCTCTTATCACAATCCTTGACGTAATCATGACTCTTCGCCAACACCCCAATTCAAACGCATCAATTCTTCAATCATCCTGATTTCTTGTTCAACTTTCAGATGTGTAGGAAACAAATGAAAATACTGTGGGTTGGATCAGGTGCACCTTAGTCTGTAAACTAATATCTTTGCTCTTTAGTACTTTAAATAGGTCCTTGACAGCAGATTTTCCCAATGCAGCACATCTTTTGATTGTTTGACTGCTGCTCCCATGAATGTTGGGTGGGGAAACAGATCATTGACAGCTTTAATCTTTTCTCCATCTATCATGAAGTTGCACAGTGGTCCAAAATTATAAAACCGTACAGACATTTTTGAGTTGTAGTTCATGACATTAAAATATTGCTTCCACTTTTTATAAAGTTGACATTTGCTTTTTGTAAGTGAAATAAAAAGGCATTTTTAAAGTTGGAGATCTGGTAACCTCGTGGGTAAGGAGTTTTACCGGAAACCCAAAAGCATGCAGTTTGAATCCAGCAAATGCTCAGAAGGAAGAAGCTTCACAATCTCATCCTATGAAGACCCACCAGAGGGTCAGCTTTTAATTGGTTTTGATTCGTGGCAATGGGTGTTTCTTTGAGTTTTAAAATCTTAAGAAAATCCAATATACTTAATATTACTGATTCTACTTTGAGTTGGAGTTTTTTTGGTGGGGTATTTTTTTGTGAGTTTGCCCCTGCCCACCCCCCTGAACAGACCCTATTATCAATGTGACTTCAGTTTTTCTTTATACTTGTGTTTATTTTTAAAAGGCAAAAAATGTAATTTTAACATTCTCCAATTATATCTATTTCAAACATTTGCAAGATTGACACTTTTAGATTATAGTCTACTAGAAAAAAAGAAGATATTTTCAACTCATCTGTATAAGGTACCTGTCAAAAACTGGGAAAGGTCTGAGATTTTACCCTCCTTGAAAGCTAATTAGTTAGCTTACTGCAATTTCATAGATGCTGGCGGAAGACTTGAGACTCTTGGGTCAGAGACAAAGAACGTTCTTTCTCCCAGCAAGGGCAATAAGCAGAGCATCAGTGTTCCTGCTTTCTGTCTTCTGAGACTCCCAGGACAACTCAAAGAGGACTGGCTACAAACAGTATGTGGCTTTAGAGGAGAAGAACCCTAAGCGCCTTGTTGTTGTTGTTATGTGCCATCAGGTCGTTTGCAACTCATAGTGACCCTATGCACAACAGCTCTGAACAGTCCTCTATCCTGAGCTGATGTCATCATTTCTGACACACCCAAGCCATCAGTCACTGAGTTAATCCATCTCATTGAGGGTTTCCTCCCTTGCCCTGTCCCTCCACCCTCCCAAGCTTGTTGTCTCTCTCCAAGGAACAGTCTCTCCTTGCAACATGCCCAGTATGTCAGACAGAGCTTCAGAATCCTTGACACCAAGGAGCAGCCTGGTTTCAACCTCTCTAAGATAAACTTGTTTGTTTTCCTAGCAGTTCATTGTATATTCAATACTATTCTCCAGCAGGGAACACAGATATTTTATAATGGGTAGCAAGCATGCCTGCCTTTTGATTCAGAGGAAGATATTGGCTCTTCTTCTGAGATTACCGATTATATAAACACTGTTGAAAAAGAATTTAGGAGAAAAAAATCAGTTCCTCTTCTTACCAGATATATAGAAACATGAGAGATCCACGGAGCCAGTATCCAGGCAGCACTCAGCAAAATGTCTTGGGGAACACTAAGAATGTTGCCTGTAATTCAAAGAAATGGAGGAAACCCTGTTCTCTGATTTCAAGAAAAAAAAAACAGGATTTTCTTTGTGTCTTTGGACCCCCTGTTAGGTTAAACTAGGAGAAACTGTGGCTCACAATAAATTATGGATAACAGTGAGAAGAATGGGAAGTCTGGAACACTTAATTGTTGTCTCCCTCATTGACTTCAATGCAGTATACACAATTTATCTAGTTTTTCTCAGCCATTCAAACGAAACAGAAGGACTACCCTATGGTTTAAAATAAGGAAAGATGTGTGTCAGGTTTTTATCTTTGCACTATACCTATTCCAACAGTATGCTGAGCACAGAATCCAAGAAGTTGGACTTCATAAGGAAGAATGTGTCACAAGAATTAGTGGAAGATTTAAAAAACGAAACCAAACCCAACCACACACAAAACCTGTATAATACAGATGACACAACCTTGCTTGCAGAAAGTGAAGAAGAATTAAAATACAAGCTCAAAAGAGATAAAAAACAAAACAAAACAAATGCAGGCTTCAATAGGAATTACATCTCAACATTGTTGTTGTTGTTGTTATGTGCCATCGAGTCGGTTGCGACTCATAGTGACCCTATGTATAACATCACTAAACTCTGCTCTGTCCTGTGCCAATCGCACTGTCTCTGATACACCCATTCCGATTAC
>NW_006399941.1:660010-691325 GCF_000299155.1 Elephantulus edwardii | reverse complement strand
ACCCTCTGAAGCAGGTGCTTCAGGTCCTCGTCAGTTTCAGCAAGCAGAGTTGTATCATCTGCATATCGCAGATTGTTGATAGATATTCCACCAACCTTGACCCCACATTTCTCCTCATAGAGCCCAGCCTCCCGGATAATCTATTCTGCATACAAGTTGAAAAGGTATGAAGACAGGATACATCCCTGGCTTATGCCCTTTCCCAATTTTGAACCGTGCAGTGTTACCTTGCTCTGTTCTGACAGTGGCCTCTTGGTCCAAGTATAGGTTTCTCAGTAGCAGGATCAAGTGTTCTGGGATTCCCATTCTTCTCAGAGTCAGCCATAGTTTGTTATGATCCACACAGTCAAATAAATGCCTTTGCATAGTCAATGAAACACAGATAGACATTCCTCTGGTATTCCCTGCTTTCAGCTAATATCCATCTAACATTAGCTACAATATCCCTAGTACCATGACCCCTTCTAAACCCAGCCTGGACTTCTGGCAGTTCTCTGCTGATGTGTTGTTCCAGTCGTGTTTGGATAATCTCAACATTAAGAAAACAAAAATCTTCACAAATTAATCAAAGGGCAGTATCATGACAATTGGAGAAAAGATTGGCATTGGCAGCAATTTCATTTTACTTGGATCTAAAATTAACACCCATGAAAGCAGTAATAAAAAAAAAATGAGATAGGTATTGCACTGGGCAAGTTCATTGTCAAGGACCTCTTTGAAGTTCTAACAGATGCCAGTTTAAAGACAAGGATATACCTGACCCATGCCATGGTATTTTCAACTGCTTCATATGCATGTGAAAGTTGGACAAAGAATCTATGCCTTTGAATTATGGTGTTCGTGAAGAGTAATAAAAAGTTTATGATCTTCCAAAGGTCCAAACGAATCTGTCCTGAAGGAAATGCAAGCAGGGTGGTCTGTTGGGGCGGGTCAGTTAGTCTCTCATTTTGGGGCACATAATTAGGAGAGGCTGGTTCTTAGAAAAATACACTGTACTTGGAAAAAGCAGAGGGACAGCAAAGGAGAGGAACAGCTTCAACAATATGGACTGACACAGTGACTTAAAACAATGGCCACTTGAAGATTGTGAGGATGGTGTAGCATTAGAAAAAGTTTCAGTCCGTTTCACAAAGGGTTGCTATAAGCCAGAGTTGGATGGACAACATCTAACAACAACAATAATAGAGCAGGTAGAAAAAGAAAATTGAGTCCTATTTGAAATCATTTGTTGTTTACCTTTTTCGAGACAAGCTAAAATATTAAAATATTGTAGTCATTATTACTGTTAAATGTACATAAAACCCAAAAGTTCGCATCCTAGCTCTCTCATCCCACTTCCACATGAAGAATGACTGATGACATTTTGGTAAAAGGAAATTACTTGTGATAGTTGAAGATGTCTGATGATATACTTCCGTTTTCTGGGAAGTATCTTCTCAGGATAGACAGGCTGAATTGCTACTTGTCAAACATATATCTTTTGTTACAAATAGACACAGGAGTCACTGTCAATTCCTAAATTTTGGTAAGAGTTAAGCTGTGAATTACCTCCATTACGTATTTTAAGAAAAGTTAAATGAATTTGATGTGTATTTTCTGACTCGTAAGTAAGCAATCATTAGTCCTTGTGGTACTGAAATTTCTTGGCAATGAAATATCTTGGTCCTCCATAGAAAGCTTTTAATATTCCTTACTATTCATTTTCCTGTGTCAATACTTAGGAAACCAGTTGCCTTGAAGTTAATTTTTACTCTTGGAGACTCTGTATGTATCAAGTAGAATTGTGCTCTTTGTAAGATTTCCCAAACCAAAGCCATTGACTTGGTTTAACTCATATCAACCCTCCATAGAGTGTTCTCAAAAAACTCAAAGTTATGGAATTGAACTTGACTCATTGTTGACCATCTGATGGGTTTGGGGAGGCTGTAAATCATATGGGAGGATATTGCCTATTTTTCTCCTTCCTGCAGCCTCTGGTGGTTGGTGATGTCAGAGAAGTGCTGACTTTGGGGTAGGAGCACAACTCCCTATGTACTGGTTGCCTGACATATTATTCACTGTATCACCAGGGTTCCTTATAAGGTTTTCAGTGGCTGACTTTCCAGAGGTATGTTTGTCTGGCTTTGCCTCTGAGCGAACTTCAACTGTCAACCTTTCAGCTAGCAGCTGAGGACTGTCATGCTTGCATCATTGTAGGATCCTGACAAGAGGGTCTCTCACAACTCTAATTGATATCAAATCTGAACCAGCTCAGAGTTGCGCCTACACTGGGTTTCAGAGGCTTTAAATAACATAGGAGGAGATGATCTATCTCGCTCCCAAGAAACCACTGTTGGATTTGAACTATCAGAGGTGCAGCTTTTGAGTTAGCAGCAAAATTCCCTATGGACTATGCCAGTAGACACTCTGCTATCGCCAGCTTATCTAATGGTAAAGACCACTCACCTATTGGTGCAGAGAAATTACAGCCCTTCCTCACTTTGTGTTATCATGCAGATGGAATATGACATTGCTTCTCTCCTTAATGTTGTGCACTTGACAAAGATTGGTGGCTGGTGTCACAAAACAGAGGGCATTATCATATTCCTCTCTCAGAAAGGAGATTGTATATTGATTCTTTTTATATGGCACTTTTCCCAGGAAGGAGAATGGAAATTTTTGAATATAAGCTTTAGTGGCTCATGAGTGTTAAGGAATGCCAGATAAGCAAAAGAGAAACCAATTTGTTAAATACCAGATTTCCAAAATTAGTTAAACTAGAGGGTTTTCTGGAAAACTAATGTGCTGGTTAACTGAAAACTACCATATGTGTAAAAGGGGTCCGCCTTGTTTTGTGGAGTGCAGTAATTTTTTTTTTTAAGACTTGAGAACATTGTGGAGGGGTAAGTAAGCTGTGAGAAGAATGGGTGAGGCCCAAGCCTGAGGTGGGTGCGGGGAGATGTAAACAGTGCTTGCCTCCAAGTCTGACACTGACATAGTTTAATTGCACAGTAAATATTTGTTGACTTGTCAGAAAAGTGAGAGGAGCAGGGGCATAGTTCTCTGGTCTGTGGGTTCACCTTTAACCCATTGATTACCATTGAGTATTAAGGTGGGTTTTTTTATATGCCCTGCCAGTGGCTTAAAAAAGCTTTAAATTTTAACAGCCAAACTCAGTCTATGACACTGAATACATCTGATGCTAAAACAGGACAAAATCCCAACTTAGGATGACCCGACTGATTCGGAAGCACAGCTGCGCGGCCTTCCTTCTGAATCAGTTTTTAATTTGAGCTTTTAAAATGGTGATTTAATGCTTTGGATTTTTTTGGCTGTATTTTGGAAAGGGTCATATTTATGACTGAACTGAGTGGCATTAAACTTTGGGAAGTTCTGAAGGGTGAGTAGAATGGGATTATTTCTGGTAGCCTGTTCTGAGCATGGTGTGTTGGGTTATTCTCATTGGTAAATTATTTAATTATTAATCTAAGAAGTTTATCTCCTTTTTCATTTATGTTGTTATTGAGTACTGTTGAGTCGGAACCGGGCTAGGCGGGTTTTCAGAGGCAGTTAATCAAATGGGAGGAGATTACCCATCATTTTCCCATGGAGCAGCAGGTGGCCTCGAACAATGTGCCTTTGGGATTACAGCACAGCTTCTTGCCACTCGATATCTATATCCATATCTGTGTTTAGGTGCCTCTGAGCTGACTACGACTCTCACCAACATATTGAGACCTTGCCCGATCCTACACCATCCTCACAATCTTCCCCATACAGTCCTTGCATCGACCCATCTCTTTGAAAATATCCTCTTCTTCCCTGACACCCTACTATTCTAAACCTGACTTCCTTTCTCAAGACTTGCCTTTCCTGACAACACACCTAAAGTGTGGGAGACCAAGTCTCATTCTCCTTACAGGAACTCCCTTGTTGCACACCCCCCCAAGACAGATTTGTTTGTTCTTTTAGCGACCTGTAGTATATTCAGTAATCTTCACCAACACCACAGTTCAAAGGCAGTTTGTTTTTCTTTAGTTTTCTTTAGTGATTGTTCAACTTTCACATGCATATATTGTTTTTATTGTTGTTAGGTACCATCAAGACTCTCCAGCAGTTTCGCAGAGAAAATATGTCACACGGGACGAGATTGACCATGTTTCTGCGAAAAGCAATTGGTGGATTCAAACCAAGAGCCTTTGAGTTGGCAGCACGGCTCCTTACCACAAGGCCACCATGGCTTGTGTCAGATATACCCTAATCTTTAAACAGATATCCTTGCTCTTCAGGACTTGAGGTCCTTGACAACAGATGTTCCCAATGCAATAGTATATCATTTGATCTTTTGACTGTATTTTTATGAATGCTAATTGTGGATCCAAATAAAAGGAAATGCTACTCTCTGATCTCCTCTGGTAAGTGCCTCAAGCCTTTACTTTCAGTAAGCAAGGTAGCGTCATATGTAGAGGGTGTTTGCTGTTGTTAGAGACCCCTGAGTCCACTGTGTCTCAAAATGACCCTGTGACCAGTAGATCTGAACCTTGCCTGTTCTGCACCCTTGTTACAAACTCCCTCCTGCTGCAGTTCATTGTTGGAGTCGTTGTGTCAATTCCTTTTGCTGAAGATCTCACTTTCCCTGACCCTCCACCTGATCCTTACGGTGTCTTTTTTCAAAGACAAAATCCACCTGACAACTTGTCCAAAGTAACTGAGAGGAAGTTTCTTCATCTTTATTGCTAAGGAGGAAGCAGTCCAGCTGAACTTTCTCCAAGATGGGTCTGCTCTGTTGACAGTTCATAGGATATTCAGTACTGCTCATCCATACCATACTTCAAAGGCGTCAGTTCTACCACCGTCTTCCTTATTTATTACTCAGCTTTCAGATGTATACAAAACCACATATTATGTCTAGAATGAGGCACACCTTAGTCTTTAAACTGATAGCATTGCACTTTAGCATTTTAAGGTGGTCCTCAAACAGAGTTCTTTGGTTATATAGATATCTAAGTATGCCTCTGTATCTGTATATGTGCCCCATCCACTACTCATCTGTAGGTTTTTGGTCCTATTGCGACTTATGTGCTGCCATGGTGCTGTAAACCATATAAACCACCAGTGTTTCAAAAACAGCAATGTCAGTTACAATAATGGGCAAGTTCCTGCTGCTGAGTTTTAGGGCTAAATGTATAAAGAAAAGCTGGGCTTTTCACTTCTAAAAATTAGTCCATTAAAATTTATGGGTCGCAAACAGAATGTTCAATATAAAACCGCAAACTCCTTACCATCTTAGGAGTTGAAACCCTAGCTCACATCCTACGAGCTGTCGGAGGCTGTAAATCACATGGGAAGAGATTGCTCATCTTTTTTTGCATAGTTGATGGGGGTGACTAACAACAGTCACAGTCAGAACAAGGGTGTGTATTAATTTTCCACTGTTTTTTTCATACTCAGAAATAACAAAAGCACTGTCTCCAACAGACACACTCAGAATTTACTCATAAACCAATAAAAACATGTAATCTAGAAAAGGAGAAACAGACAACATGAATCCCTTTGAAGCTGCCTTCTTGATTTCCCTCGACTCCCCTCAGTCTGTGTTGTGTACACTACACACAAATCAATGTTTATTTTCTTTGCTGCTTTAACAATTGAATCAGCCTTGCTGTCGGCTGACATTGGTGCCCAGTGTCCTGACGTTGAGCTCTATTTCTCCTTAACTTTTCCCCTTATAGACACTGTTGTTGTTGTTGTTTTGTGCCATTGAGTCACTTACGACACATAATGACCCTTTGTACAACAGCCCTAAACTCTGCTCTGTCCCTTGCCAATCACACTGTCTCCAACACACCCATCCCGATTACCCCAGTCACTGAGTCAATCCACCTCTTAGAGGGCCTACCCCTCCTGCGCTGTCCCTCCACCCTCCCAAGCATGATGCCCCTCTCCAAGGACTTGTCCGTCCTCACATGTTTGTCTTAAAGTTATGTATAGACACTAGGAAACTTAAAAATAAAATTGGTCCAAGGCCCAATAATTTTCTTTTTGCCCAATAATTTAATGTAAATAATTAGCTTCCTTCAGCAAAATGGTTTGATCAACACAAGATGTAAGGAAGTTGCATTTATTTTAAAAGTTCAGCGTTTGTTCTGATTTCTCTCTCTCATTATGGTGAATACTGTACCCTGAAATCTATACAAACTCTTGTTCAAGTTGAATTTAGAGCCAACATGTGCCACATCAAGGTTTTAAAGAGACACTGATGGCTATTTCTTGTCATTTCTTTTGTGCATGAGTAAATAAACACATTCCCATTCAGAATGTGTGTGCGTGACTCTAACCCAGATTAAAAAGAAAATACTTACCCTTATGGAATGTTTACTGCCCAGTAACTTGACCCGGTCGTGTGGTGAACTGAGCATGACTGGGATAAAACGATGCTCTGTTATTTCTGAGTTGATTTGAGTCATAGGAGGCTGAGTAATCAATCCATCAACATGACAGAGCTAAACGCAGTGGTCTTGTTCCCTTCCGGCCATTCTGTCTCTCACAGTTGTTCTCACAGAGCTTGGCCTGCCCTCCCTTCTCTCCCTAGGGCTGACATTTGCTTCCATCTAGCTTATGGTGGTTCAGAGACGTACAGACACGTCCCATTATACCGGAGATTTAGGGCCTGCCGTGTGTCACCACGTGTGAGGCCTGGTTAACATTGTCCTGGGATATTTATTGCATTCCCCAAGTGTGCCGGATGCTATAATCCTGCCCAGGTGTCAGGGCCAAGCAGGCTGTGCCCACAACAAGTTAGATTGACAGACGAGACTTTTCCCCTCAGCTTTCATTTCTCAGGCCGACCTGGGGAGATTGCCCTGTCTTTTCTTTTACCATGAAGAGCATTTAGCTTTATTCCATATTGGGCTCCCTGCATCCCACTGACAATCTGAAGATAATATGACTTGGTGCTGGAAATCAGAACTCCTGATTTGTTCTGATATCATATAATTTATGTTTGCAATTTCAGGCAGGTACAAATTTCTCTGAGTGTATGGGCTTTCCTCTGAGAACATCCAACCAATTCGTCTCGGGTTCCTTCGAGCCAGCGATTACAGATGCCAACGCCTACATTCAGCTCAATAAGTGCCAACAGTAATGACATCTCTAAGTAGCTAATGCAAGCGTGTAATATCCTCATAGCCCTGATTTAACTTTATTTACACATTAAAATGGAATTGCAGCTGATTTATTGATATAATAGGCAGAAGGTGATTATCAAGCATCCATCACTGATATAGGGAAAAAAACCAATCAAATTATGGTCCCAGGTTTGTTTTAACCCATCCTAACTCATCACCTTATAAAACTCAGAAGATTTGAGTCGTTCCCTCTCACTAAAGTCAATGAGCCACAACTCCCACTAAACTCGTATCTGCTGCTCGCCAGACATCATCGGGAGTTATGCTCATATCTGTGGAACCTTAAGTTGCTGTTATAAAAGGAAATGACGACTGATAGATTTAGCGTCTGTGTTTTCTCACTATGCGTGCTGCCATGTTAATGTTGTTATTTAATGTTTATTGCAAATCCTGGGGGAACTGGGTTTCAAGTTATCCAAGAAACAGTTTCAAACTATACCAACAGCTTGACCAGAAAGATTGTGTGTGTGTGTGTGTGTGTGTGTGTGTGTGTGAGAGAGAGAGAGAGAGAGGATGATGGTACCTTCAACAGTGAGAAGCAGATTTGGAAAGACGTCCTTTCTTTCACAGGAAAGCTAGGCTCAAGTCTCTATTTTCTTTCTTGATTTAGAAACAGACCTGAATGCCTACTTTGGTCTTTGATACTTCTCTCCTCTCCCGTGAGTGGACAGGTATAGTGTGGAAATGAAGATGGTGGAACAGAGTCTGCCTAATTGCTTTACACCGGTGGCTAATGAGTCCAACTAGGAGTGACCCAGCATGGGCTGGCTTTGACTCTCAGCACTAAAAACTGGCAAGAAAAAGTTAAAAATCCAGCCCTATCATAAGTTAGAGGGTTGCTATTGCCACGCGGAGCACAAAGCTGATAGAAATAGCCCTACTTATCACCTGGGGCGTAGGGCATTCTGAAACAGAAATTAGTTTATGGGCTTGCATATTATATAAAATAATAAGCAAATAATTTATTATTAACTCTAAATGATGGTGCACTTATGTGCTATAGAACAGAACTGCATTCCATGAGGATTTCAAGATGTGAGTTTTTAGGAGTAGATGCCAGGCAAGTTAGCTATCAGGGACCTCTCCGAAGTAATGAGGAGAAATGATGTCAGTTTGAAGACTAAAGTGTACCTGATTCAAGCCATGAGCTTTTCAAGAAACTGCTATTCAGCTGAGACCTGAGAGTAGATAAGGATGCCAGAAAAAGAAAGGGATGCCTTGGATCTGTGGTGTTGGAGGAGAGTACTAAATATGGCATGGGCTGCCAAATGAAGAAAGAGGTAAATCTGGGAGAAATGCAGCCACAGAATTTCTTAGAGGCAAGAACGGCAACGCTTTATCTAGCATACTTTGGTATGTTTGTTAGGAAAGACTATTCCTTGGAAAGAGACATCATGTTTGGAAAAGTGGAGAGTCAGTGAAAGAAAGAAAGCCCCTCAACCAAATGGATTTACACAGTAATTGTAGCAGTGGACTCAAGTATGTCTGAGATGATGAAGGTAGGATTCAGATCTGTTGTACCTAACAATAACAAGAAACTCAAAGAGTATTTTATATGAGCTTGAAATTCATAGCGACCCTATATACAACAGCTCTGAAGCCCACCTTGTCCTGAGCCAGTCTCACTGATTCCAACACACCTACCTCCATTGCCCAAGTTACTGTATCAATCCATCTTATCCGGGGTTTTCCTTTTCTGCTCCTCTACAATTCCAAGCATGATGTCCTTCTCCAAGGACCAGTCCCTCTTGAGCACATTCCCAAAATATATGAGATGGAGCTTCAAAATTCTAGCCTCCAAGGAGAAACTTGGTCTCACCCTCTCCAAGACAAACCTATTTGTTTTCTTGACAGTCCATGCATGACATGTCCAAGACTTTTCTTCAGCACCACAACCCAAAGGCATCAGTTCTTCTTCTGTCTTCTTTAGTCATTGTCCAGCTCTCTGATACATACTAACTACTAAGATCATGCCATGGTTCAGACACACCTTAGTTTCTAGATTGAAATCATTGGTTTTCAGTACTCTGGACAAGTCCCTGAGAGCAGATTTTCCCAATGCAATTCGTCTTTCGATTTCCTGACTGCTGGTGCCAAGAATGTTGACCGTGGAGATGAGCAAACTGTAAATATTGACAATCTCAATCTCTTCTCCATCCATGATGGTGCTGTCAGTTGGCCCAGTGGTGAGAATCTTTGTCTTCTTGATGTTGAGCTTCAATCCATATTGAAGATCATAGTCCTTGACCTTCTGAGTTTTGAATACTACCAGAAATACTGGGGGTGCCTGTCCACTTGGAGATGACTCAAAGAAAGGACTAACTACCCTAAGAATTGAGGCTGATTCTATAGCGACTAGTTAAAGTCTATTATCTATCTTGGAAATTACTGCTTTTTTTTTTTTTTTACTAACTACTGTTTTAATTATAACTGGACCCTAAAGTTATTCAGACAAAGGGCACTATTAGGAATCTAAAGTTACACAATGACATATCCAAGTTCATCGTCATGTTGTTCATCTTTACCTATCTATGTTGCACATTTCTAATTCTTAAAATCCATCTCCACTTTAGAATATGGTACTTCTTGTGAATTGTTTTCAACATCATGTCCTCCAAATCTGGTAGACGGTGTTCGTTGACTTCAAAGACAATTTTCCTGCACTTAAGTGCCAAAAGGAAGCAAGAGAGATGAAAGAAATAGTGCGGCTAATTATATGTAGGTACATATTCATTTTACTGTCCCATCCAATATTGCTGATGCAACATGATAAACTTTTCTCCTTAATGAGTATCTCTCACACTCCTGTACAACCTTGTTCATCTTCTACCATGTTATGCATATTTACTTTCTCTATTATCCAAAAATGCATAATTTAATAAAAAGACAAGTAATGGTATGATTCAGATATCGTTTTTAAGGATCTCTGAAGGGGAAGTCAGGAAGTGAAGTGGACTAATAGGGGTAGAGAGACACTAATTTGGCTTCTTTCAATTACAGCAGTATGGCTGTTCACACAGTAGGATAATAAGATTCACTAAAAATAAATCTACTATTTTCAAATTAAATATTGTCATTAGAAATGAGAATAAATGGGTATCAGAATAACTTTTTTCTAATGCTCAGTGTTAAACTGAGGATGTTGTTGTTATGTGCCGCCAAGTCTCTTGCGACTCGTAGCGACCCTATGTACAACAGCCCTAAACTCTGCTCTGTCCTGTGCCAATCGCACTGCCTCTCCCATCCCGATTATCCCAGTCACTGAATCAATCCTCCTCATAGAGCACCTTCCCCTCCTGCGCTGTCCCTCCACCCTCCCAAGCATGATGTCCTTCTCCAAGAACCGGTCTCTCCTCACAACATGTCCAAAGTATATTAAGACGTAGCCTCAGAATCCTTGGCTCCAAGGAGCCATCTGGTTTAACCCTTTCCAGGACGAATCTGTTTTCCTAGCAGTCCATGGTATTCTCAATATTCTTCTCCAGCATCACAGCTCAAAGGCATCAATTCTTCTTCTATCCTCCTTGGTCATTGTCCAACTCTCTGATGCATAACAAGTGATTGCGAAGACCATGGCCTGTATAAAACACACCTTAGTCTCCAGAGAAGCACCATTGCTCTTCAGTACTTTGGAGAGGTCCCTAACAGCAGGCTTTCCCATGGCAATGCACCTTTTAATTTCCTGGCTGCTGGTGCCAAGACTGTTGATTGTGGAGCCAAGCAAACTAAAGCTGTGAACAATCTCAATCTCTTCACCATCCATCCTGATGCTGCCAATTGACCCAGTGGTGAGAATCTTTGTCTTCTTGACATTGAGCCTCAATCCATATTGTAGGCTGCAGTCCTTGACCCTTTGAAGCAGGTGCTTCAGGTCCTCTTCAGTTTCAGCAAGCAGGGTTGTGTCATCTGCATAACTCAGATTGTTGATAAATTGACCCCCCATCTTGACCCCACATTTTCTCCTCATGGAGACCAGCCTCCCGGATAATCTGTTCTGCATATAGGTTGAAAAGGTATGGAGATAGGATGCATCCCTGGCGTACGCCCTTCCCAATTTTGAACCCTGAAGTGTTCCCTTGCTCTATTCTGATGACTGCCTCCTGGCCCAAGTATAGGTTTCTCATTAGCATGATCAAGTGTTCTGGTATTCCCATTCTTCTCAGAGTCAGCCACAGTTTGTTATGATCCACACAGTCAAATGCCTTTGCATAGTCAATGAAACACCCTCCAAATCAAGAACCAAACAAATAAAAGTTAAAAAAGAAAAACCAAGTGAGTAATTGAAAACACCATGGTTCCTGGTGTTCTTTCTCCCCTTTTTACTTAAATGAATCTTACATTGTTGTGAAAGATACAATTTAACTTAGGGGAATTATTCTCTCCCATGATAAGCTAAAAGCCAAACCCATTGCCATGATGCTCAATTCTATTTTAATGCAATCCTACAGGACATGATTATTGTTGTTCTGTATCATTGAATCAACTAAAACTTCTAACAACCTGATGAACAATAGTGCTGAAATTTGCTGTATCCTAAGCTAACCTTACTGTCTCCTGCATACCTGACTCCAGCATTGCTGCCTATTGAGAACCAACTCAGAGCTGACACTATTGTGTTTCTGAGGCTGTAAATATCTTGGAAGGAGATGGCAGATCTTCCTTGTTCTGGTGAATTCAAACCAGCCTTCTGGTTGGCAGAGCAACTCCCTATGTGTGGCTCTATGGCGGCAGAGTTACCTATAGAGTTTCCACAACTGTAAATCTTTATGGGAGGAAACTAGCCTATTTCTCTCCGGTGGAGCAGCTGGTTAATTCCAACCTCCTTTTAGTTAACAGTCAAGCACTTACTGCACAACCAGGCCTCCTCCTGTGATATTCTATCGAATTGCTTCTTTTATTATGCGTAATCTCTCCCCTCAACCCTCTCTTTTCATTCTTTCTTATGGAAAATCTGCTCCATTATCATTACAGCCTTTGCTCTCCAAGCTTGTCCTGGCAACCTCTCTCGTCACACATTTTTTTGTGGACCCTTCATTTCCCTGGAGTCCTCTGTGAACTCCTGCAGTTCTCACTGTAACACTGGCACTAACAGCTCCAACACTCTAAACAAACACTTAGTGGATTTGTCCTTGGGAATGTAAAAAAACACAGGAAGCTCCGAGGGGGTCTGAGGCTCCCCTTTGCTCATTTGCATTAGAGTGGTACTGGTTCCCAGTTTAACTCTCAGATTCTTTACAGTAGTGTGCTTTATCAGAGGTAGCTACATGCTATATCTTGCTGAACGCTTGGCCCAGCAATCACATGCACTTTGACAAATATTTTGTTTTACCGTGAGAATGTGGTAGTTGGGTTATTCCAAGAGAGAGGCGGAGATCCAGCTTTAAATATCATTATCTGTGGAGACTCCCTAGGCTTTTAACTTGGAAGCAATGCTCCTGTGGATTACCAGGCCTCTGGAAGGAAGCCTAGGGAGCATTAAGTACAGGCCATTGACAGGATAAACCGTGCTTGCTATGTGAGCACGCTCACCAAACACCCAGAGGGAAAGTACTCGCACTATATATTCAGTGACTGAGTCCGAAGCCCCAACACCTATGTCAACAGCATTTCATGAAGATGACACTCATTTCATATTCTCACCTGTTCAATAGTTAATTTATCCAATCCCTGATATCCCTGGTGGAGTAAGTAGTTCGTTACATGTTGCCTTACTAACTGACAGGTTGACAGTACTGATCTAAACTTCCTCACCAAGGGAGAAAAAGAAGGTAGTCTGCTCTTATAAAGATTTATAATCTCAGAAACCTGATGGAATGTCACCGTGAGTCAAAATACACCTGATGGCAATGGGTTTGGCTTGAGTGTCATTCTTTTCGGGAAGCCCAGTTGTTCTGTGGTTAAAACCTCAGCTGCTAACAAAAGAAACCCATCCACTCTTCTGAATCTGTAAAAATGCCAAGCTTGGAAACTTGTGGGAGCGGTCTCCTCTCTCCTATTGACTATAACTTACTAGATGTTTTTTACATATATTTACCAAATCGTTCATGCATTTTTGTAGCACCGGGAATACAAAGATGCCTATGATAGGGTTCTCGCTCTGTGAAGCAACTTGTGGTTGAGGATTGCAACAAACGTACAAGCAACAGCTCCAATATTTTTAAATAATAGTCAAATAAAAGTGAATTCATATGAGCTCTTCACTCTGAAGAGTTAGTTCATTGTGCCAGTAGGAAAGGAAGAAAGGAAGGACTTTTATAAAGTAACCAGTGTAATCGGAAGACAGAGAGAAGAGAGAAGCTAGTCTCAATAGGCCAGGACTGTGGACATGGCCAGGATATAGGTGTGGATGATGATTTGAGAAATAGTTGGTTTTTTGATGACTTGTCAAGTCATGCTGCTGTTGTTGTTATGTGCCATCGAGTTGCCTGTGACTCACAGCAACCCAATGCATAATAGCTCTGAACCCTGCTCTCTCCTGAGCCCGTCTCACTGTCTCTGACGCGTCTACCCTTCATTATCCTACTTACTGTGTCAATCGATCTTTTCCGAGGTCTTCCTCTCATGCACTATCTCTCCACCCTTCCAAGGATCATGTCCTTCTCCAAGAACCGATGCTTCCTGGCAACATGACCAAAGTATGTGATAACCTCAAGATCCTTGCCTCTGAGGAGCAGCTTGATTTCACATTCTCCAGGTCAGACCTGTGTGTTCTCTTGGCACAACTCAAAGGCATCAATTTTTCTTCTGTTATCCTTGGTCCAGCTCTCATAGCAAGTAATTGTGAAGACCATTTCTGGTGCCTGGATCAGGGGCACCTTAGTCTCTAGATTGACTTCCTTGCTCTTTAAAACTCTGGAGAGGTCCTTGACGGCAGCTTTTCCTTAATGCAATTTATCTTTTTATTTCTTTACTACTGATGTCAAGAATATTAATTGTGGAGCCGAGCCAGCTGAAATTGTTATCAATCTCAATCTCCTCTCCACCTATCATGGTGCTACCAGTGGTAAGAATCTTTGTCATAAGCACACTATTAAAGGAAAGAACACGTTGTTGTTGTTGTTGTTATGTGCTGTCAAGTCGCTTGCGACTCATAGAGACCCTATGTACAACAGTCCTAAACTCTGCTCTGTCCTGTGCCAATCACACTGTCTCCGACACTCCCATCCCGATTATCCCAGTCACTGAATCAATCCACCTCATAGAGGGCCTTCCTCTCCTGCTCTGTCCCTCCACCCTCCCAAGCATGATGTCCTTCTCCAAGGACCGGTCTCTCTTCACAACATGTCCAAAGTATGTTAAGACGTAGCCTCAGAATCCTTGCCTCCAAGGAGCCACCCGGTTTAACCCTTTCCAGGATGAATCTGTAGAAAACAAAAACAATCACAGTATTGGTGGACATTTAGAGGACCTTCAAAAGAAGAGCGAATGATAGAAAAGACTAGCAAAGTGATTATAACTCTTAGCTTGTGATGGCTGACATCTTGCAGTACTCCTAGGATCATGACTGCAGTTATTTCAAGCACCAGCAAACTGAGCAGATTCCAACAGAGCTTCCCAATTAAGGCAGACTAGGAAGAAATGTCTAGTGGTCTACCGCTGAAAAGTGACCAGTGGAGCTTTCATGGTTATCTACGAGTCAGAGTAGTGCCCGGTATAATGCTGGAGAACAAGGCACTTAATGAAGGCTGCAACTTGAGTTGTGGTCAATGATCCCGAAGGTGGCATGGGACTCAGCAACAGTTTGCTACCTTGTGCATATGATTACCATGAATCAGAGCTGACTTGACAGCAACTAACAACAAAGACAAGTCAAGAAAATTCAAATAAAGAGATGCTGAAGATGAAAGAGGAATTGATATGAAAACATCGTCAACCTGTCCAGTCTGTGGAAAATTTACTACATTGAGTCAATTCCAACTCATAAAAATCCAGTAGAGAGCTGGTGGTCTGGTGGTAAGAAATTGTGCTGCAATCCCGAAGGCATGCAGATCAAATCCACCAGCTGCTCCATGAGAGAAGGATGGGCAATATACTCCTGTTCAATTAACAGACACTGAAAACCCACTGGAGGGTCAGCTATGGGTCAGTTCTGACTCGATGGTACACAATAACAATGACAATTCAGTACAGGAGCTCTGGTGGCCTCATGGTAAGAAACTACAGTGCAATTCCAAAGGGGTGCAGATCGAATCCATCAGCTTCTCCAGTGGAGAAGGATGGGCAAACTCCTCCTGTGCGATTAACTGACACTTAAAACTTGCTGGAGGGTCAGCTATGAGTTGGCTCCAACTCGACAGCCCCCAACCACAGCAATGATCCACTGGGACAGAGTAGAACTTCCAATAGGTTTTAAAGATTATAATCTTTACAGAAGCACATTGCCCCACATGTTTCCTTCAAAGCTTCTGCAAGGTTCTGATGTAAAATGGGACTGAATCAGGGCTGGGGGGAGACAGAAAAGGAGAGGAGGAATGATGTATATTGCATTGAAATAGATGAGGGAGAGAACTATTTAAAGGGGACATATAGATGGGTATTCTTATCATTACAGAAGTCCAGAGTGAAGGCTGGATGGTGGGGTGGAATTGGGGGGAAGGATTACATAACAATGAAAGAGTTTTTCTTTTTCTTTTCAGGGAGAAGAGTGAATTGGGGAGGAGGGAGTGAGTGGACAGGTAGAAAAGTGCAATAATGAATGACTGAAAACCCTAAGTCTCTGTAAACTTGCATTAAAATTAATAAAAAAAATTAAAAATTTCGGTTAGCATTCAAATGACTTAACCACCAGCTCTCCCAATTCTGTGGAAATAAGTCTAAAAGCAATGTCTTAAAAATCCTTATCCTCCACTGTAATGGAGGGGTTTATTTTTTTATTGTTATTGTTTTAAGATGCTCAAAGACATTATAAAAACAATGTAAATACTTCCAAAATGTAGTTTGTCCTCTGTGAAAATGCTGAGTGTCAAATCAATTGTTCCTCTCCAGTGTTGGAGTTATGGCATAATTGTAACTTTACGAGGATGCTGAGACTTGATTTTTTTTTTTAATTTTTTCTTTAGTAGGCCCAGGGCTATCCCTAACTACATTGAAAAGTGCATGAAATCAGTGTTGGCAACCTTCCTTTCTCCCCAGCCAAGTTCTAGAAAAGATGGTCCTCTGGTACTTAAAAGAGAAAGTGCTAATAACTCACAGCCAAAGTGAAATCGCTCAGCGTGCTCTTGCCAAACGCATCGTCTGTGTGTGATAGGGCTGTTACACTGCAGCGCAGGAGAACGGCGCCCAGATACTCGGCGCAGGTTTCCACAGCCTGCCCTCATTTCACGAAGAAGGCTGTACACTTAGTGGGCCTTCCTTGATTCAACTTCTGGGAGCATTGTGATTTAGGGCATTCTGTGCCTAACCAAAGGTTATTGGTTCAAACTACCAGCCATTCCTTGGCAGAAGGACAAGGTATTCTATTTCCTGAAAGAGTTAATGGTCTTGGAGATCCTGTGGGGTAGTTTTATAGGGTCACTATGAGTCAGGATACTCGAAGCCATGGTAGGGTCTTTTTCTCTGTTTTGGTAACCAAAAGGTTAATTGTTCAAGTCAGCCCATTGGTACCACAGAAGAGCAGGTTAGTAGTCTATTTCTGTAAAACTATAAGGACACAGTTCTACTTGGACTAACGTGGAATCACTGTGAGTTGTGATCAGATTGGGTGTAAGGGGTTTAGTGTTGCTTGACCATTGTTTTCAGTGGTCATGCAGTCAAGTTCAATATGACTCATAGTGACACTCTGAACAACAGATCTGAACCTTGTCCTCACTCTCTGACACACTCAAGCCCAGTGCAGCAGTCGCTGTGTCAGTTAGATCACTGCAGATCTGGAGAGAGACCTCAAGGGGCCCCAAACACATTCATTCAAGCACTCGCTTGCTCATTGCCCTCAAGTCAGAACCAACATGCTAATAGATTATCTCTTTTTCTCCCATGGAGAAGCTGGTGGATTCGAACCATCTATCTTTTTTGAGTTGGCAGTGCAACTTCATAACCACCAGGCAACTGATGCCTAAAGGTCAATGCTCATTTTGACCTTTCTTTGTTCATTCCTTTCATTAGCAAATTGGATGAAGTTCCTAGAGTAAACCAGTGGCGAAAAGTCCCGAGGCAGCAGAGTTGGGTTCCGTAAAAGGCAGACCTTCCTTACCGTAACAGTTTCTCAAAAATCGTTTGGGCGGAGGACTCCTCATCACTGCAGACATGAGAGAACTCACTGGAGGTTTTGAGGGACAGCGCTATCACATGCTGGCTGTTGTAGGGACATTTCCTGCTTAGGTGGAGGAACTGTATTAGGTGACCCCTGGGCTCCTTTCCAAGTCTCAGATTCTCTCTTCTGAGGACCTTTTACATACCCTGAATGTACTTGCCTTGTGGTAGTTGGAAGTGAGAAACTTGCAGCCTACTACAAGGGAGTTCCTTTTGACCTCCTCTCCCTAACTGACTGCCCTCTGCTCACGCACACCTTTTCATCCTTTGAGTCAGGCTCTTTGAAGCAATTATAAATCACAGAGTACCCTTATGAATTGTGGGAGAGAGTCTCCAGCATATTCAACACTCCTGTTCCCTTAATATCTGTAGCAGATTACATCTCAGTGGCTCAACCTTTCTTTATCATTGAAGGGAAGAAAAAAAATACTATTTTTTTAAGCTCGGGAAAGCAGGCAAATGTTAAGTAAATCACATATGCAGAAGGCTAAAGCAGTGCCCTCACGGAGATTTTCTTAAGGTCAGGGACAGTTGCATGTTTTATCTAACTTCTTTTCAGGATGCACGTCTGGTCATTATTATGTAGCATCAGATCATAACCTACACTCCCCAATATTGTCAGGCTTTGAACTGTCTGCATTAGGGCCACTAATTTACTTCACTCCACACCAATTAGTTAAACTAGCTAGCGATCTAAATATATGCTTGCTCCTTTTGCAAAACTTTCCTACTTCCTGACAATTCCCAGGCTTCTCACTCGATGCATTTAGGGAAATAGACTCATGCCAAGTTTCTGTACCAGCATTTTATTTTAGCATTTCATCCATTCTTGAATTCAGTAATATCATAATCAAGTTCTTTCTTTTTCAGTTATATATTCATGAGACCATATTAGACCAAATAATCATGTGAATATTGTGATAAGCTAAGATGACTACACTCAGAATTTCACACTCAGTGAATTGCCAGCATTGTTTCTGTCTCTCTTGAGGCAATATTTCCCAATAGAAGGAAATCCATGAGGAGCAGAATGTATTCTGAAGGAGTGCCATGGCTATATGCTCTTTGTAAACTCTTTATTCTAATTCCTGATGCTCTAATAGGTGTACCTAAAATAATCTAGTTAGTATACTTAGGTGACCTGTTTGTACAACAGGAGCTCTATTAGTGTAGTCCATCATTGGCTGAGCTGATAACCATATGACCATGCATCTCCCATGGTTCGAATCCATCATCTTCAATGTAGAATGATAGACTGTCCCCTCCATTCAGATTTACAGTCTCTGTGCTTCCTTAAAAGTTTGAAAATCGAAACACCATTTGACCTAGCAATCCCACTATTGGGTATATATCCTAAAACAAATAGGAGTTATGAAAAGAACTGATACATGTATTCCCATGTTTATTACAGCATTACTGACAATAGCAAAAAGATGGAAACAACCAAAATGTACACCAATGGACAAATGACTAAGGAGACTATATTATATTAGCACAATTGCATAACATGAACAAATGTAGAGGGAATCCATAGTGACTGACAAAACTAAAAAACTCAAACTCACAACCATGGAATTGGAACCGACTTAAAGGTTAGACCTTCCAGTGGGGTTTTGGAGGTTGTAAATGACAGAGATTGTAAATCAGTCTGTCTTTCTCTCACAGAGTTGTTGGTTGATTCAAATCTCCAGAGAGACACTGCCTTTGAAGTAGTAAACAATTCTCTATGAACTACACCACCAGAATGTCACATTTTTAAAGGACAAGCATTTTTATAACATTACTTGAACAGTTTCAAAAAACAAACCTCTCCGCTTCCACATTGGAGCTCTGATGGCTTAGTGGTAAAGAGTTATGCTGCCAACTCAAAGATACAAGGTTCAAATCCACCAGCTGTGCCATGGGAGAAAGCTAGGCAATCTCCTCTCATGTATGATATACTTGTCTTCTGAAAATCTGCAGGAGGTGAGAGGACACTCTTTTTTTTTTTGAGAGGACACTCCTAATAGGTTTCCAGTACTTTGTCAAAAATCCTTTCCAAGTTCCCCCTCCCTTTTTTGAATCCTTTACACAACTGGTCTCAATTATTATTAACTTCTTCCCTGTGTACGTATTCTCATGAGATATGAAGTTAGTACCATGGATAATTTGACGTGGCATTGTTAAGTCTGCATTTTTTAAGATAAGAAGACCCAAAAATTATGATCTTATAAGCAAAGAATGTATCTTTAAGCAGGTATTTTCAATTACACCACTGACATTGTTTGAAGGGATAGTCACGCATCAGGATATGACACACTGTGTGATTCAGTAGAATGTAAGTTTCACTGCCTGATAGGAGAGCCATTGAACTATGAAAGAAGATAATTATATGTCCCTAGATTAAGGTATGGGAAGGGTATAAGGACTTTAACTGCATGAGATAAGTTAAGGTAATCTTGAAAAGATAGCTCACTGCCTTCCAGGTCTGTTAATAACATGTATCATGACTTTCCACTTCTGGTCATTGTAGAATCTTTTGTTTATGCAGTAACAGAAGGTCAGCTTTGAGTCAGTTCTGACTCCACGGTACATAACAACACGAAAAACAGTCATAAGAAGCTAAGGAAAAGCGCACATACAGAATCCTTCTTGAGTGGTTAAAAGTGATGGGAAGTGAAAGAGGGAAGTAAAAGTTAATATAGTTAACAGGCACTTATGAAGAGATTGGTCAGATATTAAAATGAAATTAAAAGATACTACGGCCTCAGAAACCTTATGAAGGATCACAGTGAATCAGAACAGATTCAAGAGTGGTGAGTGAGTGAATGTGCTTATGCATCAGTTAAGTTCTAGGCTGCTAAGTGACAGATTGACAATTTGCGTTCATATAACTTCTCAGTAAAAAAGATCTAGCAATCTGCTCCCATAAAGGTTATAGACAGTGATTCCTCCCTCAGAGTGTTTGGTTATGATCAAGGAGTTTGCTTCTATAATATACATGAAAATATTCACCACAGAAAATATACTAATATGCATATTAAAATATTATCTATGTGACCTTGCTATGCGTCAGAGAGGGGAACAATGACTGGGTATGATAGAGGGAAAACTGATGCCTTTGAGTTGTGGTGTTGGAGAAGAGTATTGAATATACCATGGATTGCTAGGAAAACAAACAGGTTCAAACTGGAGAGGGTTAAACTGGGCTGCTCCTTGGAGGCAAGGATTCTGAAGCTTTGTCTGACATACTTTGGCCATGTTACAAGGAGGGACCAGTCCTTGGAGAGGGATATCATGCTTGGGAGGGTGGAGGGACAGCACAGGAGAGGACGAACCTCTATGAGGTGGATTGATTCAGTGACTAGGATAATGAGGGTAGATGTGTCGGAGACAGTGAGACTGGCACAAGAGAAGGTTTTAGGGCTGCTGTACATAGGGTCGCTATGAGTTGCAGGTGACTCAATGGCCCATAGCAACAACATGTGAACTAGTGGCAAGAAGCTGCACTGCAATCCTGAAGGCACGTGTTTCAAGGCCATGTGCTCCTTCATGGGAGGATAGGCAGTCTTCTCCCATGCAATTTACTACCTCTGCAAGCTCGACAGAAGGTCAGCTATGGGTCAGTTCTCACTCAACGGTACAAAACAACAACAAGAAGGTCCTTTCACTCCCCCATTTCTGCTCATTTTCCCCGTTTGTCTATGTAATCGCTTTGAGACAAATGTTGTTGTTGTTAGGTACTGTTGAGTCATAGGTGACTCATAACGACCCTATGAATGAAAGGACTGAGCACTATTCATAGAGTTTGCGGAGGCAAGCCATTCCGGAAGTGGATGCCACTCCTGCTTCCAGGCTTGTTTTAATCAGGAAGCTCCAGCAAACACTGTCCACCATGGGTAACCATCATCACATTTGGCACATTAGTGTCAATTACTAAGGATGCAAGGTTCTGTGTGCCACGCTTACTGTATACCCTTGCTGTGTTTTTCTCTAGTAAACCTTTCTGTGTTGTATTGTGCCGATCACCCTCATTGTCTTTCCCTTCACCTAGCTAAGGCAGGAAAGGATAGAATAGGAAGATTGAAAATGAGAATCACAATGTAGAATCAAGAAGGGTTTTGTAACATGGAGATTATAATTAATGTCATAAAACAAAATGTATATGAATGATTGAATGGAAAACCAATTTGCTCTGCTGTAGACTTCCTCTCAAACCACAATACTGCTGTTGTTGTTGTTATGTGCCATTGGGTTGCATAGTGACCCTGTATACAACAGCTCTGAATCCTGCTCTATCCTGAGCCAATCTTATTATATCTGACACCCACCCCTTATTACCCCAGCCACTGCCTCATATCATCTCACCGAGGGTCTTCATCTCTTGAGCTGTCACTCCACCCTCCACGCATAATGTCTCTCTCCAAGGACTGGTCCCTTCTTGTAATATATCCAAAGTAAGTCATACAGAGCTTCAGAATCCTTGCCTCCAAGGAGCAGCCTGGTTTCACCCTCTCCAGAACAAACTTATTTTAAAAAGTTAAAAAAAAATTATTACAACCTGGAAAATGCTATGAGGCAGCTCAATCCACTCTGTCATATGGGTTTGCTGTAAGGCAGACTAACAATAGTTAGTCTATTAACTATTTCACTTCACAACCGATTGATTATATTTGTGATGAATATAAAAAAAGAGTGAGGGCAAAGCAACTTTCTTTAAAGGCAGAATAAAAGGAATACTAGGCTTAGAGGCCAGGCATCTACTGATATCTTATACAACTGAGACTGATTTGTCCTTATCAAGTATCTCCTCTGACCTACTTGAAAAGGGCAAAATTGTAAGAAGTGTTTAATTGACTTGTGGACTTAGTATAACAAAAGCTCTTGCTTTCAGATGCAGGCTGCTGAAAGAGGCCATCATTAAACAAACACAAGTGTTCTCTTCCCCCTTATGACTAGTGTGGCTTTTTGTAGGAATAGCCTTCATCTTATTAACATCACAGTATGGAAATGCCTCTGACTGCTGCAGCCAGACATCTAGCTGCTCTGTTCCTGCAGAGACATTTCAAAGAGGTCCAGGTCTTCAAACAAGCTTGCTCCTCCTTGTGAGCTTTGTGATGTTCTATCCCTTTCAAATAAATAAATGAAAGATCAGAACACAAAACACATATGTCTAATTGATTGAAAGTATGGAATGTGCTTCTTTTAAAATCAGCTGAGTTTGATTGTAATAAAAAAGGCCAGTGGAGAAAACATAGTACTTACTTATTGATCCTTTATAAAAGTCCTTACTAAATGATATTATAAGAAAGTTTGGATGAGAAGGTTTGAATTCTGTCCGTAACCCCCAAGTGCCTACCCAGAGAAAATGTCTTCCAAGAAAGAAGCAAGTTGTCCTTTTGCCAAAACAAAACTGAGCAACTCCACATGTTGGTATATTATCAATGCATCTGTAAATTAAATAAGGGATATTTTAATATTCAATGATAGGGAATGAAAATGAAAAAAAAATGAGCTTTTCGTTCTTAAAGACAGTATTACTTAGACTTGAAATATTGTCAGAGGAATTTAGAAATTTTTTTCAGCATGAACATAGACTTTAAGTCTATGTTAATGTTTTGAAATAAAAAGTAGACACTATTTACAATATAAATCAGGAAGGGTAAGACTGATGAGTGAGAGGAAGGAGCTTAAGGTAATGCTTGACTATTTACAATAATTAAACAACTTAGAGCACTTTAAAATTCTGAAATTTTGTGGGTAGGTTTGAATTTTTTTATTGCATTAAATTATTCTATTTTTCAGAATTGCACCAAGGTTTTGCCTGAGTTTTACTAAAAGTTTAATTTATTTGGGCCATTAATCTTGACACATAGATTTCTGGCTAGGAGTACTTAGACAGCGGCCAACCAGTGTGTATGATTCAAGTACAGTGAACAAATCTAGTGTGAGTTGCCTAATTAAAAAAAAAAAATCCTTGGTACGTTCTCTTCCCCCTCTGCCCCCGTTTGCATTAGGAAACATATTTTCAAAGGACATAGACGAATGTCCTCTATCACTCCGCACATCATGATATGCACATTTCCATTTGTCCTTAAAATTAAAACTTTTGCAGAAACCAAAGAATTAAATTACTCAGCCCACAATATCTCCTTTTTCCTGTAAAGGTTTTCAATTTAAAATTTTTCTATAGGGATCTGAGTGGATAGCAGGGGGTGGAAAACAAAATGATCAAACAAAAAAAGATCATCCAGTTTTATGAAGACTTAAAGCAGCTTCTTAAACAGAAAAACAATGGAGGGTCCTTATAGGCACCATGAGTGCATGCGAGCAGTAGAAAGGTTAAGAGACTTCTGATAAAAGGATTATTGCATTTAGTGCATGCTGACGCTCTGCTCAACCTGTTTAGGTAATTATCCTAAATTTAATCTCAGCTCATTTTTAGTCACAGTTGCGAAAATTTGCTGTCAGATAACTCTCCAGGGTACTAAAGGGCAATGATGTCAGTTTAAAGACTAAGGTGTACCTGATTCACACCATGGTCTTCTCAATTGCGCACTATGAGTCTGAATGTTGTATAATGACTAAGGATAGTAGAAGCATCGATGCTTTTTGGGTTGTGATGTTGAAGTGCCATGGACTGCTAAGAGAACAAAACCAAGGTGCTCCTTAGAGGTAAGAATGGGGAAACTCTGTCATATACTTTGAGTATATTGTCAGGAAGGGCCGGTCCCTGGGGAAGGACAGCATGCTTGGAAAGATGCAGGGTTAGTGGAAGACTCTCAACAATATGGATTGACATAGGAACAGTAACAATGGGCTTAAATGTGTCAAATCTGGTGAAGATGTCATAGAATAAGGCAGGGTTCATGAAGTCACTATGAATTATAGTCAACTTCATGGTACAACAACAAGAACAACAACAACAACAAAGTGAAAGAGTCCTCCTGGTCACAGATTGTTGTTGCTGTTATGTGCCATTGAGTCAGAACTGACTTATTACTGACCCTTCAACAGGTTTTCAGAGGCTGTAAATCACACAAGAGCAAATTGTCCATCTTTCTCTGCAGGGCAGCTGGTAGATTTGAACAGCTTGCCATAGGGTCGCTAGTGTAACTCCTTACCTGCTAGGTCACAGAGTTCCCTAATGTGTTGCTTCTGGAACTGTGAACCCCAAACTTAGCTATTTGAAGCCACTAGCATCTTCACTGGAGAAAGATGGGTGATCTCTTTCTACACAAATTTATAGTTTCAGAGTTCTGATGGAGGGTCCTATAGATCTGACCCAATAGATTTTAGTGTTTGATTTTTTTCCCCTTTTCTTTTTCTGATTAATGTGATAGGGTCACTCTGAGTCAGAATTAACTTGAAGGCTATAGATTTTGGTTTTTAAGGCGATGGAAGGAGGACTAGTGTTGCAAAGATTAGAGCACATCACTGCCAGCCAATAGGTCAGAAGTTAGTAGACCAGCCTTTCAGTGGAGAAAAGACCTGCTCCCATAGATTATTGACTAGCGAACCATGAGGGGCAATGCTACTCTGTTCTATAAGGTTTCTATCGTGAGTCAGAATCGACTTAATGACATACAAGTGGAAGAAAAAACAACAAGGACAGCAACCCAATATTGTTACCAGCAATGGTTAATTAATCCTGGCAGAAGAAAATTGAGAATTTGGAGACAAACTCATCAGCTGGGGGGGAAAAAAATGAGCGATGAGATAGAAAAATAGTCCCTCCAGATCCAGCAGCTTTGCGGCAAACTGTAGTAATTATGGCTTAAACAAACCTGGTTATGCAAAAGGGATGAGGTAAAAAAAGCACACGCAGGATTAAAAAGAGTCTCAGAAAACAGAACAGCCTGCAACTGCATTGCTGATTCCTTAATTCTATTCGTAATTAATTTTTATCATGTAACACCTTTCCTTTTAGGCACATGTGTGGGAGATGTTAAGAAGTAGAGTTGAAAACTCTGGAAATCATTGCGCTATTGTTGAAGATCTTTCAAATTTTTATATTTTCAGAATATATTTTTCTTTTGATAATTAGACTTCAGTTCAAAGGCAAGCTGTATGGCTGTGCCATTAATTGTATCTCTCCCTTGATCTTACTTCTTTATGCAAAGCAGGTGATCCGTATGTGATAAGATGGATTAAAAAAGCAATTCCAAAATTTGCAAAGGTTATAGGTCATTGTTGTCTAATCAGTCAGTGGTATACAATGTTATAGAAAACATTTCATTTTCTTGAAGTTTGATTTTGCTTTCTTTTCTATCTTATTAAATTGTCAGTATAAAGGAAAAAGCTTCAAATTGTAATTGTAATACATTCTTGGAACAAAAAATACAAATTATTAGTAACGCTAGATTTTTATTTTCTTATGATATGGTAAAATAGAAATGCTGCAGTTAATTTTATATTCATTAAATGATGCTCCTTGAATTTATTTCTGTTTGCTTCTTAGTTTAATATACATCCACAGCTGTCAGTATGCCTGATGCTGTTTTACTATGATGGATTAGAGTGAACTTTCTGTAGTTGTTGATTATAGTATTTAGTTATGTCTATCGTTTGGCTGTTGTGCTACCAGGCAAGTTAGGTAATATGTTTGTTCTGTGTGCTGGCAACACCAGCAAAAACAAAAGTTTAAAGGGATGAGGCGTTACTGGGAAAACAGAGAAAGGTGGAGAAAGCCTAAGACCCATGGGAATGGGATTGAGGCTCAAAATAAACAGGGTGTATACTGTTGTTGTTGTTGTTATGTGCCATTGAGTCAACTATAACTCATGAACAATATACCAAGCCCTGATGCACAACAAAATTGAAGCTTGCCCTATCTTGTGCCATCGTCATAATCTCTGCCATAGTCAAGACCCTAATGCCAATTCATCTATTTGAAGGTCTTCTCTTTTGCTGATCCTTTGCCCTTCTCAGCATAATGCCTATTTCTAAGAACTGCTCCCTTCTGACAGAATGTAGGAAGTAAATGAGACAATGTTTCACCATCCTTTCTTCTAAGGGGTACCCTTGGTTGAACTACATAAAAAAAAAAGTCCTTGTTTTTCTGGCAGTCCATAATGTATTAAATACTCTTCACCAACAGCACAATTCAAAACCATCTTAGGTCTTTCTTATTTATTGTCCAGCTTTCAGATGCGTAAGAAAGCAATTGAAAATAACGTAGCTTGGATCAAGAACATCTTCCTCTTTAAACTGGCATCCTTTCTCTAGTGTTTTAAAGAGGTTCTTGTTAGTAGTTTTACCCAATGCTAGAGGTTTACTGATTTCTTGACTGTTGTTACCATAACTGGGTTGTGGGTCCAAATAAAAGTAAATCATTGATAAATTCAATCTTTTCTCTATCTATCATGAAGTTGTCTATTGGTCTAGTGGTGAAAATTTCCACTTTCTTGATGTTAAGATATAACCCATTCTTTAGTAAGTGCTTTAAGTCTTCATTTTCTCTAAGTAAAATTGTGTCATTTGCATAAGGCAGGTTGTTGATGAATTCCTCCAATTCTGATGCTACACTCTCCTTCATATAGTCCAGCTTTGAGACTGATTAACTCAGCATATAGATTGAGTAGGTAGAGAGAAAGATACAAACCTGATGTTCACCTTTCCTTGTTTTAAAACACAGAGGATACAAACCTGATGCTCACCTTTCCTTCTTTTAAAACACAGAGGATATAGATCCAGTTTATAAAGTAGGTGTCAGATTCTAATGTTATTTTCTTTAGTGAGAAGAGAATATAGACTTATGATGGTTCATTTTTTATGTGGGTTTAGCTAGGCTGGGTTTTTATGTTCCACTGAATCGAGTATAACTCATAGCAACCCTATGAATAACAGAACGGAACCCTGTCCTGTCCTGTGCCATCCTCATCACCTCTGACATACTTGAGCTCATTGCTGCAGTCACTGTGGCAATTTAGCTCACTGGGGATCTTCTCTTTTGCTGCTCCTTCACCTTTCCAAACATTTTTCACTTTTCTGAGGATCATCTCCTTCTAACAATATGGCCAAATTATATGAGATGAAGTTTCACCATCCTTGATTCTAATAAGGAGCACACTCTAGCTTTAGTTTTTCCAAAACATATTTGTATGCTAAACAAATCATTAAGCTGGAGTCTGCGAAAAAGAATGTGGCATCAGGATAGAAAGAAGACTCATCAACAACCTGCTTTATGCAGATGACAAAGCCAAGCTATAGCAGTCATTTGCTCATGCACTAATCTAGATGTTGATATGAAGGTATTTTTTTTTTTTAGATTTGATTGACAATTCAAATTGGCCTACTCTAAGCATAAGAGATTAGATAGATAATGGAAATGAGTCTTTTTCTAGTAAGTTGGAGACTTTAGCAAGCATGAGTTAATTTCTTGGAGAAGGAATTCAGGCTCTATACACTGTAGAAACCCTTCAGAATTTACCACCTGCCCAACAGATGTTGCTTTGCAAGTCCCACAATTAGGAAAGCCAATTCATAAAACAAATCTTGCTTTCTACTTGGGTCTACCTCTCTCTCTATCCTATAACTTGGTTCTGTTTCTTTGGAGAACCCTTAGTAATTTAAAGCCCTATTTCAGAACTCTAGAAGAAAAGTGATTTACATGCTTGATAAATAAATTGTTTAGAAAATTTGTCCAAAATGAAAGAAACATTCTGAAAGTCCCCTAGATGGTAGAACAAATTAAAAACATGGCTGTAAACTGTTAACAACAATATAAAGACTGTTGTTGTTGTTCTTATGTGCCATCACATTACCTACGACTCAAAGCAACCCTATGGACAGTGGCTCTGAAGCCTGACCTATCCTGGGCCAGTCACACTAATCCTGACACACCTTCCTCCATTGCTCTAGTCACCGTACCAATCCATCTTATCTGAGGTCTTCCTCTCCTGCACTGTCCCTCTACCCTTCCAAGCATAATGTCCTTCTTTCCTGGCCACGTGCCCAAAATAAATGAGATAGAACTTCAAAATCCTAGTCTTGAAGGAGAAAATTGTTTTCACTCTTTCTCTCTATATATAATGACAAGCCTGTCCATATTAAAAATGAAAGGACATAAAAAGTTTGGTCAGATCATAAAAAAATCAAAGTACGTTTGTTGTTGTTGTGAGATGCCATCGAGTTGACTATGGCTCATAGCAACACTATGAGGGACAGATCTAGGCCTTGCCTTCCACTGTCCCAACCTCATGATCACAATCATTGTAGTAGTCAGTGTACTAATCTATCTCATTGAGGGTATTTCTTCTCTGCTCATCTACCTTCTACCTTTCCCTGCATATTTCTTTCTAAGGACTCTTTCTTCCTGAAGATATGCCCAAAGTAAGTTAAATCAAGTTTCACCCTCCTTGTTTCAAAGGAACACTTTGGTGGCACTTCCTTTAAGACAGATTTATTTATTCTTTTGACAGTCCGTGAGAAACTCAATGCTCTTTGCCAACACCACAATTAAAAAGCACTGATTATTCTTTAGTCTTCCTTATTCATTGTCAAATGTTCAGATGCATGGGAAGTAATTGAAAATACCAAAGTGTGGATCATGTCTTTAAATTAACATGCTTGCTCTTTGGCATTTTGGATAGGTCCATGACAGCAGATTCCCCAGTGTAGCATGTGTTTTGATTCTCTGACTGCTCCTACCAAGAGTGTTGACTGTGGTTCTAACATAAAATGAAATGATTCACAATTTCAATCTGTTCTCTACCATGATGTTGCCTATTGGTCCAGTGGTGAGAATTTTTGGGCTTTTTTTGATTATGAACTGTAATCCTTATTGCAGGCTGTGGCCTTTGATTTTCTGCTTTGCTTCAAGTCTTCATTTCCTGCAAGCAAGGTTATATTATCATCATGTTGTTCATGAGTCTTCTTCCAAGTCTGATGCCACATTTTTCTTCATATTGCCCAGCTCCTCAATGATCATATCATCATACAGATTGAACAGGCACAGAGAAAGGATGCAGCCTTGACACACATCTTTCCTGATTTTAAACCATAACTGAATGTTCCCCGGCTTTCTATTTGGACAATTGATGTGTGTGTGTGTGTGTGTGTGTGTGTGTGTGTGTGTGTGTATGCATAAATGCTTATGTCTAGTTTATTAACAATATTTGCCATTTCAATGTTTTTTTACATTTACAATTGATTCCCACTATATTTATCTTACTTTTTATTTTTTATTAAATTTTATTAATTTTAATGAACATTTACAGAGATTTTGGGTTTCCATTCATTCATTGTTGCACTATTTTCTCTACCCTCCCCCGCCATTTCATTCCTCTTTTTTTCCCTCTTGAAATATATTTATCTTCTTCTACAACCATCATTATCCCCCATTTTCAATTTTCTTTATCATCCTTATTAAAAAAAAATTCAGTATTCTTAAGAACCTCTCTTTTTTTCTTTCTTTCACCATAATTAATACAGCTCTTGCGGCCTAGTGGTATGAGGTTGTGCTGCAATCTCAAAGGTATGTGTTTCAAATCCACCACATGCTCTGCAGGAAAAAGATGAACAATCTCTTCCTGTTCATCTTACTGCCTCTGAAAACCCAATGGAGGACCAGCAGTGAATCTGTTCTGACTTGATGTCACCATTAACAATATTTAGCCACTCTCTAGATCCATTGGAAAAAAACCTAGATACTCAGCATTTCTGGACAGAATATTGCCAAAGAGGAGATCAAGAGAATTTAGAATCCTCAAAGGTAGGGCAATATCCATATTGTACAACCATGATGGCTTCCACACGATATTTTCTAAATGGTAGCCTACATCTCTGAGTATTTTAAAAATTCTTTTGTGCAGCCAATTTGGTTATTCTATTGCAATCCGATTTATTTATATACAGTGTTGCTAGATCAAATGCAGGACATTCAATTGAATTTCTGATAAAAAATGGTTTTTATTTAGAATTCCTAAAACATTACATCATGTATACTTGATTAAATACCTATAATGTATGTAAAAAAGTGAAATATTCTGATTCAGATTTTAGAATATCTTCCAGCTGCTTTTTCAATACAGAGCACTTTCAATAACATAAAAAGTGGTTAGTAGACTATTTTCTATTTTTTAAAAAAATGAAAGGTTTTATACATACAATTGTTTTCTGGCTTTTATTTTTGCATAAACATCATTTTAATTATTTTCCTTTAAGGATGATTCTTCTATTGTTCCTTCACTCCTCAAATTTCTATTTTATCAAGATATATTTTATTATTCACCTTTGGCTTTACTTTGGCAAATGTTCAAGTCTTTAGTTTTGTTCTGATATAGAATGTACCTTTACGTGCTATTATTGTTAGGTACGATCCAGTGAATTATAACTCCAAGTAACCCGGTGAAATACAGGTCTGAACACTGCCCTATGCTGCACTATCCTCACAACCTCCCATATGCCTGAGCCCATTGTTAAAGTCACCGTGTCAATCTAGCCTGTGGAAGGGCTTCCTCTCTTTCTTTCCACCTTTCACAGCTTAATACCTTTCCCCCAGGATTCGTCCCTCCTGACAACACATTCAAAGTATGTGAGAAGAGTTTTCATCATCCTTGTCTTTGAAGATATCCTGGCTACACTTTTCCCCAGAAAGATTTGTTTGCTTTTTTGGCAGTCCATAGGCTATTCAATACTCTTCTCTAACACCACAATTCATCCTTAGTCCAGCTTTCAGATGCGAAACAAGTAATTGAAATACCATTGAACTAGATGCACTTTAGGGTTTTTTTTTTTATATTTCAATAATTTATTTGTTTTTGCTTATATCATTGTTAAGGAATCAATGGCAAACCCATGGCCACCAAGACTTTTTCTTATGTTTCCTAGTATAAATTTTTTTTTTATTTAGGTTGTTTATTGTTCATTTCAATGAACATCTACAGAGATTTTGGGATTCCATTCATTCATTGTTGCAC